>NW_007258109.1:325112-357809 GCF_000164805.1 Carlito syrichta | reverse complement strand
AAAAGAAAAGGTATAACTTTTTTTTTTTTTTTTTAGAGGCATGATCACTCCACAGTAGCTACACCAATTCCCCCTGCTGAGATGTTCCTATAAATGTTACTACAGGCAGATGCTACTGATTACGTTTGCTGCCCATTCCATGAAAACTAGGAGAAAGGGGGCCAGGCAAGCCGCAGGCTTCATCACCACCTGAGAAGTATCTGCACAATCCATTCCCTGCTGGATGGGGAAGTTATGCAATATTTAAAAGGAAATCTGCAGCATCTGCTAGAAACATCTACGTCTTAGCCTGGCTAGAAAGTACCAAAAAAAAAAAAAAATTCAAGCTTTTCAGAAAAAGCAGGGGAGAAAAGAAAAGGGGAAAAAGTACTTCCTCTTAAAAATAATTTAATTTTAAAAAGATCGGCAGTAGTGGGACACTGCTGGGGAAGGGATGGGAGGAAGGCAGGGGACACATAACATCACAAAGGGTACCTGATCCTAGACCAGGGGCAGTGAGGGTCAATGAGAAGCCAAACTTCACCTGTATGTAGACCATTTATGTACCTAATCCTGACTTGTATCCCGCATCTTTAAAATAAAGGGGAAAAAAAAGTACTTCCTCTAAAATATGCAAGTACCATCTTTTATTCAGGAGCCTACAAAACAGCCCAAGTTCAAGGCTAAGCCCCAAAGCCCATCTATTAGGGATGTGAGGCATTCGCTTCTATATCCTAACAAGGCCAAAGTCTGGCTCTTAAATGTAGTCCACCAGGGACAAGCACTGGTCTAGCTTTGCTAGGTCACTGATGCAGTTAACACAACACCATGCATTTATTTTTTAATTCTACCAAGCTAAGATGATTAGCCCCAAATCCCAAAGCACTCATTTCGGTCTCAAGAAGAACCAGCCTAGACAACTTAGTGAGACTTTATCTCTACAAAAAATTTAAAAAATTAGCCAGGTGCATGCCTGTAGTCCCAGCTACTCAGGAGGTTGAGGCAGAAGAATCACCTGAGCCCAGGAAGTCAAGGTTGTGGTGAGCCATAATCGTGCCACTGCATTCCAGCCTGAGCAACAGCAAGATCCTGTCAATAAAATACATAACCTACAAAATATTAAATAAATAAATAAAAATTTAAAAGAAGAGCTTACTGACCTTATTAAGGGGTTTCCTCAAGAATGAGCCACCAAAGGGTCAGGTGCAGTGGCTCACACCTGTCATCCCAGCACTTTGGGAAGTAAAGGTGAGAGGATTGCCTGAGCCCAAGGGTTTAAGACCCGTCTGGGCAACTTGGCGAGACCTCATCTCTGCAATAAACAAAAAAATTAGCCAGGCATAGTGGTGTGCACCTACAGTTTCGGCTACTTGGAAGGCTGAGGCAGAAAGATTGCCTAAGCCCAGCAGGTTGAGGCTGTGATAGCCGTAAGCATGCCACTGTACTCCATCCAGCCAGGGTGACAGAGTGAGACTCTTGACTCAAAAAAAAAAAAGAAGCCACCAAAGGATAACCTTATCGTCATTAACCACATGGCTCTGAGACCAGGTTCTACCTCACTGTCCTAATATTTTTTTCACACTGAGCCAACCATGGTGCTTTGCACATGGTAGTTGCATAATAAACATTTATTGGGCAAAGGAAGAAATGAAACTATAATTATTTGGGAGACTCACTACTCCTTGGATAAATGTCTGGTTTTTTGAGGACAGAGGAGAGGAGAAGAGAGTCCACTAAACTCTAAAGATAAAAAGGAACAGTTTCAGAAACACACTGACCCTAGGAGAGTTTATTATTCCTTCATTCATTCACCCAACAAATATTTACCAAGCACCTGTGTACCAGGCACTGTTCCAGGTACTGGAGACACAAAAAGAGATGGGTAAACACCTCATCTTGGTGGGATTTACAAGAGGGAACCCAAAAAAAGTCCCATAATTTATTTATAAAAAATTGTGTATTCTTACATGTTTAAACTTAAGTCACCTTCAAAGAACTTTCTGTTTGATGCAATACACTGTGATGCTTTTTCCACTGATCAAAACAGTTTGGGAACTTGTCCATTTTGATGCTTTTTACTGCTGCTGGTAGGAACAGTAAAAAAAAAAAAATCCAGAAGCAGTAGCTGAAAGCATAGGCTTTGGAGTCCCATGTTCAAATCTCAGCCTCCTTAGTCCCAAAGGGCAGAAAGTGGCTCACCACTCAGCCTACCCACCTTGGAGTTGGAGGGAATAGCACCTGTCTTACGTATTATCTATGGGGATTCAGCGAGAATCCATGTAAACCAATTCGCAAAGTCCCTGGCACTTAGTCTGTCTTTAGTGAATTAGAAACTCTGATCACCACCATGACCACACTGGTCCCGTCACGCTCTTGTCTATTTCTTTCAAAATCTTATTTCAGCTGGAAGCTCTCTTGCCTGCTTGTCTATTACCTGACTCCTGCACTTTTCCCAAATACTCAACATTAACCAGACAGCCAAGGTAACCAACTGAGGAAGCCCCCCATAATTGCCCCAGATGAAGCCCCCCACTGCCAGTTAGATGGAAAAGAGGAAATGAAAAGTGCTGTACCCAACAAGAACCACTGTCAACCAGAGCGGATTTCAGGCCTGGCGTCCTCCGTGGGGAATTACCAGGAGGGGACACAGAGGGCCAGAGGTCTGGAGAGTTTGGGGTCGGGGTGGTTGTAAGTGGCCTCAAGACCAGTTACGGGTTTTTGTTTTGGGGTTTTTTTTTTTTTTGAGTCAGGCTTCTCTATCACCAGGTGGCAGTGCAGTGGCACTATGATGGCTCACAGTAGTCTGGAACTCCTGGGCTCAGGTGATCCTTCCACCTCAGCCTCCCGAATAGTTGGGACTACAGGCATGTGCCACCATGCCTGGCTAATTTTTTAATTTTTTGTAGAGACAAGGTTTTGCTATGTTGCCTAGACTAGTCTAAAACTCCTGGCCTCAAGTAAACCTCCTGCCTTGGCCTCCCAAAGTGCTGAGATAACAAGCCTGAGCCACCGCACCTTGCCCTAGTTATTGGTTTTTCCCAGAGTCAGGGAGAGCTTGAGTGGAAGACCACTGACTCTCAGGGAAAGGCAGCACTGAGTACCCCAGGGTACCTCTCAGTGCTCAGGGATACTCTTGTCTAGCACCCGCTTTCCAGATGCTGAACTCGCAGTCCAGGCCAAAGGCACAATGCCCCAGGCTCCACCTCCATTGCAGCCCCCACTTCCCTCCTTCTCTCTTCTCAGGTCTCTGCCCTCCTGTCTCCACCTCCCCATCTCCCCATCCTCAGCCTTTGTACCAAAATTCTCCTTCTCTGCCAAACTCATTTAGACTGATGACTGGTAGGAGTGGTCTGCCTTGCCTTCTGCCTGGGTATTTACCCCAAGAAGCTGACTCAGGGTATTGCCCCATTCCAGTGTGCCTCCGCCTGTGGGGTTGTGCCCCACCCATCCCTGGGCCCAACCAGGCCTCAGTTCCTGGTCATTCACTCAACTGAGATCATACTCCATGTACCAAGCACAAAACCATGGCAAGTTATTGCTGAGTAGTTTTCAGCTAATACTAAGCAAATAAAATGAGGAAATTGTGTTCACTGGCATTTGGTGCACACATGCACAGCGCCAGGTCCTGTTCTAAGCCCTTTCCAAGTATGGACTTAGCCACACCACCCAACCACCCTATGAGGTAGGTCCTATTATTAACCCGCTTTATTTATTTTTTGAGTCAGAGCCTCACTGTCGCCCAGTCTAGAGTGCAGTGGCATGCTCACTGCCACCACAGCCTCTACCTGCTGGGCTCAGGTGATCCTTCCATCTCAGCCTTCCAAGTAACTGGAGCTACAGTCATGTGCCACCACAGCCAGCTAATTTTTCTTGATTTATTGTAGAGACGAGGTCTTGCCAAGTTGCCCAGGCTGGTCTCGAACTCATGGACTCAGCCAATCCTCTCACCTCGGCCTCCCAAAGTGCTGAGATTATAGGTGTGTGCCACCACACCCGGCCATTAACCCACTCAAGAGAAACTGAGCCTTAAAGAGGCGAGGAATGTTGTCCATGGTCACAAGCTAAACATGGCAGAGCCATGATTCAAATCCACACAGAGGTTGGGCTTGGTGGCTCACACCTGTAATCCCAGCATTTTGGGAGGCTGAGGCAGTAGCATCACTTGAGCCCAGAAGTTCAAGAGCAGCCTGGGCAACATAGTGAGACCCTGCCACTACCAAACAAAAACAAAACATGCAGCCATAAAGTAGGGCTCAACTCCGACCATGATCCTAGAATGCAGAAAAATATAAGTACAGGCTAGGTGCGGTGGGTCATGCCTATAATCCCAGCACTTTGGGAGACCAAGGTGAGGGGACTGTTTGAGTCCCAGAGTTCAAAACCAGCCTGGGCAACACGGTGAGACCTTGTCCCTACAAAATGTCAAAAACTTAGCTGTGCCTAGTACACGCCTGCAGTCCCAGTGACTCGGCTGAGGCGGAAGGATCACCTAAATCTAGCAGGTCGAGGCTGTGGTGGCTGTGAGCGTGCCACTGCACTCCACCCTAGGTGATAAAGGCTCTTACTCAAAATAATAATCGTAATAATAACCAAGTATACATTCATTCCCTGCCTACAAAGAGCCCACAGCTCAGGAAGGGAAGCAAGCATAGACACTGGGTTTTCAGCCATGAGAAAACTTGTTTTTTGATTCATAGAATTCTGTTGTGTTAAGACTATTTTTATGATTCTCTTAACACAACAGATACACATACAACATATGCTGATGAACGAAGCAAAATGGACTATAACCAAAAGCAGACAGAGGACAATTATGCAATCTCTTTTAAAACAGGAAGTGACTCATTAAGAAAATATTTTCTCATTCTTCTATGGGTACTAACAGTTAAAAAGGAAAGGACATTAATCCTAGCCAAGGAGACGGCATTTCTCACATGAAACCAAGAACGGGGCATGAGAAAAAACAGGGTCATATCTGGACTCCCAGAAATTCAGTCTCCTGTTTGCTAACTTGAACTTCTCTTTGTCTCCCTTCCCATGAAACTCTCCATGGTAACATTTTAAGTGAGTCCAAAAAATAGTTCTGACTCATCTCTGTGTGGAGAAGCTGCAAAACTAGAAATATGATGGTGGATCCTGTCAAGGAAAAGATAAATAATTATATAGAACGTTGTTCCACATTCGAGGTTCTTCTTTGATGTGTCACCAATGATTCAGGTTGAGTCAGACATCCAACGACCACGGAGCAAAACAAGCTGTTCAGATCCCAACGATGGTGACGCATGGGTAGAACAGACTGAGGCCGGCAACCAAAGGACAGCAGAACTACATGACGCACCACACAGACACTACCAAAGCCCTCCAAGTAAACGCACATTTCCCCAGGAAAGCTTCTGTAGTCTACTTGGGTGAAATGCTGGGACGTCTGATAAAGTGAAGCCAGAATGCCTTTCAGTATTATAAATGTCCCTCTGGGTCCCTGGACTCCTCCCTACCACAGCATTCAAGATGGAAAGGCAAGACTAAAGCTCGCCACCTTTCACAAAAGATGCCACTGTACCAGAGACCGTGCTGTGTGTTCCTTTCCTCCTGACACACAGCTAGACTAGTTTCTCCGTGTCCATTACAGTTAGGTGGGGTAACTTGATTGGGTTCTGACTGATGAAATGGGGTCGAAATGATACATGTCAACTGCAAGGCTGGTCCCTAAAATCTCTTATAAGCTCCTTCTTGCACTCTCTTCCCTTATCTGCTAACCAAGTGCAGAAGACACCACAGAAAACTCAAGACCTCAGACACTGGTGGAACCACTGAATAACCCCACGGAAAAGAACTCCCCATCCAATCCATGCCGTGACATGAGTGAGGAACAAGCCTCCTTTGGGTTGAACTACGGATTCATGCAGTGGTTGGTTCTGGCCGCGTCCATTCAACCCCAAGGTTCCAGCTTCACCTACCTGTGTCATTGCCAACACAATCAATTATCAGGCAGATTCCTAGGGGCTTGCTCTGCATTCTGTATCTCTCTTCAGGCACATGCTGGAAGGGAAGGCAGGAATTGTTAAAGACATTGGATCCTGTTTCCATGAGCTCCCTCCGATCTGCCATCTCTTCCCCTGGGTTTCTGCAAATATCCCTTTGGCAGGTGACTCACTCAACAGACACAGCCTGAAGTTTCCCATCACAGCTGACATTTCCCATGAATATCAAATTTTTCCCTATCAGGGTGATGTGCTTCAGACAAATAAGTTCTTTCAGATTCTATTAATTTTAATGAAAATTGCCATCTCTTTACACGTGTCTTAGCTTTGTGGAATAAAGATAATCTGAAATGGAGGGAAAAGATGGGTCATATGTTTCCACGGTAACCAGACTGATACAGGTGATATTTTCCCAAGCCAGTACAAAGGGGCACTTTCTATGGTTGCTTCTTACAAAGGAGAGGTATCAACCTTAGAAGAAACCAGAACGAGTCAAGTTTCAGTGAAGTGCCCCTGCCTACTTCCATATTCAGAAGTCACTCAGCTGAGATGAGAAAGCCACTTCAGGGCTTCCCCGTGTCCAAAGTTCACCAGTGCAACTCACAACAACATCTTTCTCTTTGCCACTATTTGAGATTCCCCCCAAACAACTTAGCAGGGTACAACATGCTCAGTATCCCGCTGTCACAAAGAATTCTTAATGGACACATATTGCTAAAGATGTCAGTATTTCCCACAATACTGTGCATTCGATTCAATACCAAATCAGATCATTTATTCTGTACCTGAGGCAAAAAAGCTCCTGATTCCTGAATGGATGTCTTCGCTGGTTCTCCTGGGGAAGGAGAGAGAGAAACGATTAACCAAGCTGAAGAGAACTAAGTCCACCCCTCATTGGTAGAGTTTCTTTATGCCACAACTGTTTCTCCCTCTGTTTTCTTCAACAATCTCAACTTTCCCCAGCTAGATTCAACCCCAAGGTTCCACCTTCACACTGAAAAACCTGACTGAGGCTGCGCGCAGTGGTTCATGCCTGTAATCCCAGCATTTTGGGAGGCCAAGGCGGGAGGATCGCTTGAGCCCAGAAGTGTGAGACTAGGCCTGGGCAACATAGCGAGCCCTCGTCTCTGCAAAAAAATAATTAGCCGGGCATGGTGGCATACACCTATACTCCCAGCTACTCAGGAGCCTGAGGTGGGAGGATCGCCTGAGCCCAGGAAGTTGAGGTTGCAGTGAGCCATGATTGTGCCACTGTACTCCAGCCTGGGCGAGAATAAGACTCCAACAAAAAAAAAAAAGAAGAAAGAACTCACAGAGAAGAAAACACAAGTCCTTGTGCTATACAGGTGCTAGGCAGAAAAGCTGCTTAAACAGCACTTAAAAGAAGCCTCCCCTCCCTCTCTCCAGGTGCGGAGCAGGTGGCTGTGAGTTTCTAACCATATACAGAGAATCTAATAGTCTTACCACCCAACAATATTGATAGCTTTCCTGTATGTACTGAAACTGTTGTCAACACCTAAAGGGAAACACCTCAGAGACTGCAGAGCAGGAAAAGCTTACTGTGTTCTCTGATTATAGAACAGATGGCCTTGTTTCCATAGCCCCGTGATACTTACTGAGAGATCATACAACAAAATGTCAATGACAAGATAAGAGCAGTGAGCCTGGCAAATGTCGATGAGCCTAGAGCAAACTTTGCTGATAAAAATGACTCGATTAGCCCAGGGAAATGGAAGAACCACCAGCTTTGAAGCCAATAAGGGGCTGGCTCAAACCCCAGCACAATCACTGACAAGCTCTGTGATCTTAGGTGAATTACCTCCCTGAGTCTCAGGGCTTACTAATCTCTAAACAAGGAGGGACCAAAAAAAAAAAAAAAAAACCCAGAACTATCCTTTGGAGGGTGGGCCCCTAGCAGTACAGTCTTTCTCCACTAGGTAAATATTCTAGGAACCCATTGGCATCAGTGTACCAAACTAGGGTTGTTATGAGAGACTGCATTCAGTTTCAGTGAATTTTTTTTTGGAGATTCTTTCAACACATTTGTCCATTTCATGATGGGTGATTTATACCAACAGCCTGTCCACATAGTGTTGAGTGTTCAGCAGTTTTTTACCCAAAACAGCATGACTCCCATGCCCCACCCTCCCTATTCATCCAATCTCGCCCCAAGCAACTTGTTTTAGTTTCCCCAGATGAAAAAAATTCTCAAAGGGAAACAATTTGCCCATGTTGAAGAGGTGAAACAAAAAACAACAGAAGCACTAAAAGGCATCCAAATTGATGAATTCAAAAACTATTTTGAGCAGTGGGAAAAGTGTCTTGACAGGTACATTGCATCAAATAGAGAGAACTTTGAAGGTGACTGAAGTTTAAACATGTAAGAATAAATAAACAATTTTTAATAAACAAGTTCCAGTTTTTCTAGGATCCCCCCCTTATACCATAAGTAGTTCCCCCTATTCATGGGGATGTGTTCCAAGACCTTCAGGGGATGCCTGAAACTGAATAGAACCAAACCTTATATATAGTTTTTCCCTATATAGGCACACCAATGATGAAATTTAATTTATAAATTTGACACAGTAAGAGATTAACAGCAGTTAATTAAAAAATTGAACAATTATGATAATATGCTGTGATAAAGTTTATGCAAATATGGTCTCTCTCAATATATTTTTTTTTCTCCTTCATTTCTAAACAATCAACATCTCACTGTACTGCATATTGTACTGTATTTTCTGACAGCGATGGACCATGGACAACTGAAACCACAGAGAATAAAATCTTGGCTAAGTCAGGATTACTGTATACTAATATCTGCCTTACAAGATTATTGCAAAATGAGAAATGATGTCTAAAGACAGATAAAGAAAATGCAAGCATTGGTAAGGTTTTGGGGGAAACAAGCACTTTCAAATGCTGATGTATAAGTTGAAACAGGCTTTTTGAAAGACAACTGGAAATATCTTTTAAGCCAACATTCTGCTGCTAGAAATTTATCCTAAGGAAATGATGGAGCATGAGTGCAAAAATGTATGTCAAAGATATTTAAATGGCCATGGGCAGTGGCTTTTGCCTATAATCCCAGCATTTTGGGAGGTTGAGGTGGGAGGATCGCTTGAGCCCAGGAGTTCAAGACCAGCCTAGGCAACGTAGTAAGACCTCACCTCTACAAAACATTTAAAAAATAGCCAGGCGTCATGACACGTTCCTGTAGCTCCAGCTACTAGGGAGGTTGAGGTGGAAGGATTACCTGAGCCCAGGCGGTCAAGGCTGTGGTGAGCCATGATCCTCCCACTGCACTCCTGCCTGCAGCAGAGTGAGACCTCCCAGCTCAAAAAAAAAGAAAAAAGAAAAAGAAAGAAAGGAAACGATATCTACTGAATTATTGTCCATAATGGCCCCTATCTGGAAAGGACCTAAAAGTCTACTGACAGGCGGGGCTCGGTGGCTCAGCCTATAATCCCAGCGCTTTGGAAGGCCGAGGTGAGTGGATTGCCTGAGCTTGTGGGTTCGAGACCCGCCTGACCAACTTGGCGAGACCTCATCTCTACAATAAATCAAAAAATTAGCCGGGCGTGGTAGCGCACGCCTGTAGTTCCGGCTACTTGGAAGGCTGAGGCGGAAGGATGGCCGGAGCCCAGCAGGTCGAGGCTGCGGTGGCCGGGAGTGGCCACTGCACTCCAGTCTGAGCAACAGAGTGAGACTCCAACCAAAAAAAAAAAAAAGTCTACTGACATAAAACTGGTTAACTATATTATGGTATATGTGACAGAATTCTATGCAGTTTGTTTTTTTCTTTTTTCTTTTTTTGAGTAGGAGTCTCACTCTATCGCCCAAGCTGGAGTGCAGTGGCATGCTCATGACTACCACAGCCTTGACCTGCTGGGCTCAGGAGATCCTTCCGCCTCAGCCTTCCAAGTAGCTGGAACCACAGGTTATATTAAGTTTTAGAATGATTATTAAATAGTATGTATAATATTGATTCCATGTACTTAAAATATGTATTTGTGTGCATATATGTACACATGTATATACATGCAAAAGAATCTAGAGGTATATAAATCAAACATTAACAGTGGCTGTCTCTGATATTCAGAAGAAAGAGAAAATTTCACTTCATCTTTTTGTATTTTAGCAATCCTGTATTAACTGAACAGACAAAAATACCACAAAATAATCTGCCATATACCTATCTTAGTTTAAAGCATTTAGCAAGAGCTTAACATATTAATATCATCATCATCCTCATCAAATTCAATGATAGTTGAATAGTTAAAATGTACTTGAAAGTTCAAATTACTTTTTTTTTTTTTTTGAGTCAAGGTCTTACTCTATGGTCCAGCCTGGAGCATAGTGGCACGATCATGGCTTAATGTAGCCTCAACCGCCTGGGCTCAGGTGATCCTTCATCCATAGCCTCCCAAGTAGATGGGACTACAGGCACCTGCCACCACACCTGGCTAATTTTTTGATATTTTGTAGAGACCAGTTCTCGCTATGTTGCCCATGCTGGTCTTGAACTCCTGGGCTCAAGCAGTCCTTTTGCCCTAGCTTCCCAAAGTGCTGGGATTACACGCATGAACCACCACACCCAGCCAGAAGTCCAAATTTATAACTTAAACTCCTATTTTAACTCATATTTTAAACTCCTATTAGATTAAGCACAAGTTATCAGAAAGCTTTTTCTTTTATTAATAAATAAAGCACATCCAGGCAAAAGCAGGCAAGGAGCTGTCCCGACAGGACACCAGGGGTGCTGGAAGCCTCAAGTACCCACCCACACAATTATGACCAAGGACACAACTGATGTCAGGGAGCACAAAGAAAGGACGACATTTGTTCTAAATCCCTATGCAAATCTATCAGCTCCCCTATTTTCCCTTTAAACAACCTTGAGAATTCTAGTTCTCACCACCTCACTAGCATTTAAATAAATAGGCCATCACTTCAAGAATGAATTCCCTTCTCAGTAGCTTTTGCTGGAGAGCAGACTATTACTGCAGAGTCACACCACTTTCTTATTCTATAATATCTTGGCACCCTGTGTCATTTATTGCCACTGTCATTTTTGAAGCACTTCTTGCATGAGTTAACATTCAAGAAGGTATTCCACTCCTAATTCATGTGAGAAAGTCACCAAATTCATATGCCGTTGTGCCTGCTTACTAAATGAGCAGCAGGTGTGAGCCATGCCATCTGGCCAACCTGGGCAAAATGAGCTTCCGGGTACACATGGACAGCCTGTAGGCTGAGTCATAAGATATTGGCAAGGGTCTTGCCATACAAAGAAGCCTTCTATCAGGCCTCTACCCTACCCAAGACAGTCATGGTCCCCCACTACACACAGGATAGACTCCAAGCCCTTGGATAAGACTGAAGCCACCATAGCAGCCCATTCATCCCAGCTTCCTGGAGTTCAGAAGCACAACCATATGCTTCATCAGGGTGAGACTGGGTCTCTGTCCTCCCTTTGAGGAGGACTTGAGACAAGCAAAAGAAACAAACTTTTTAAAAATGATGTTATAGGGGCCAGAGGTAAGCCCAGCACTTTGGGAAGCTGAGGCGAGAGAATCATTTGAGCCCAGGAGTTAGAGACCAGCCTGGGCAACATAGTGAAACTCCCATCTCTCCAAAAAAATCAAAAAATTAGGCAGGCATGGTGGCTCGCACCTGTAGGCCCAGCTACTCAGAAGGCTGAGGCAGAAGGATCACCTGAGCCCAAGAGGTCAAGGCTGTGGTGAGCCATGATCATGCTACTGTACTCCAGCCTGGGTGATAGAGTGAGACTCTGACTCAAGGGAAAAAAATTAAATAAAAACAATGATGTTATGGGATCAAGTGCTACTGTTTTAAGAGAGAAGACAGGTTGGGCACGGTGACTCAAGTCTGTAATCCCAGCACTTTGGGAGGCTGAGGTGAGAGGATTGTCTGAGCCCAGGGGTTTGAGATCAGCCTGGGCAACTTGATGAGACTTTGTCTACAATAAAATAAAAAATTAACCAGGCATGGTAGCGTGCACCTAGTTCCAGCTACTTAGAAGGCTGAGGTGGAAGGATTGCCAGAACCCATCAGGTTGACGCTGGGGCGACAGAGTAAGACTCCAATCCAAAAGAAATTAAAAAATTAGCCAGGTGTGTTGGCACACACCTGTAGTTCCAGCTACTTGAAAGGCTGAGGCACAGCCGGGATTGGTGGCTCAGCCTGTAATCCCATGCTTTGGAAGGCTGTGGTGAGTGGATTGCCTGAGCCCGTGGATTCGAGATCCGCCTGGGCAACTTGGTGAGACCTCATCTCTACAATAAATCAAAAAATTAGCCGGATGTGGTAGCGAACGCCTGTAGTTCCAGCTACTTGGAAGGCTGAGGCAGAAGGATCGCCAGAGTCCAGTAGGTAAAGGTTGCAATGGCCGGGGAGCGGCTACTGTACTCCAGTCTGGGCTACAGAGTGACACTCCAACTCAAAAAAAAAAAAAAAAAAAAAGAGAAAGAGAGAGAAGACAAGATCATGTGGGTCCAGATAACCAGTTTTTTCACTGTATTTTCTCTTTCTTTTTTTGGAGGGCTATCATCTGTTGAGTATCCAGATTCTTTAGCAGATTAAATAGATTCTATTTAATGAATCTGGAACCATAAGAATCTGTTTACCTTTCTTCTTCCTGCTACTGGATGTTTAGTTTAACACGGTTCGTTATCATGGTTGGATTGATGTTTTTTTTCTTTTTTATAAAACCACCAATGACAAAAGCCCAGGTGGATTAATGTTTTACATGGCCTTGTTTTACTGCACTTCAGGCATAAATGGCACTCACACTTCTTAAAAACATAGCCAAGATGATGAAGCTGATGGGATAAGACGGTGTTTGAGCTTAAAAAAGCTAATTCAATGGATAACCAGAAATGCCAATGAATACATTGTAGGAGTTTAGGTGCTTTTTATGTTGATAGAATACTTAAATTATGTAGATAAATAAAATGGCCAACTCTAAAAATGCAACATTTTGTACTTGAATGAGCAAGCATTTATAAAGAATGCATACAAAGAAAAGTTAGGCTTACTTTGAAGGCCAAGTTGTTCCACAAGTCTTTGTTCTTTTCTTCTTCCATTCTGGAGCTTTAAATATAAAGAATAAGGTCACACTTGGTGTTAGTTTTTTTCAGAGGCACACTACATATTGCACATCTTTAAATATCCAATAGGATTCTTACCCAGGAAAAAATAAAAGTATCACCCCCACAGTTAAATTATCTAAGGAAGAGGCTGGGTGTGATGGCTGAAGCCTGTAATCCCAGCACTTTGGGAGGCCGAGGCGAGCCTGGACAATGGAATAAGAATCCAACTCAGAAAATAAGAAAATTATCTAAGGAAGAATAGCAAGAGTTGTCAACTCCATAAATCTCATATTTTATTGTCAAAGAATAAGGCAACTCTTCTTTTAAAAAGTGATAAATAGGCTGGGTGTGGCAGCTCACGCCTATATTCCCAGCACTTTGGGAGGCTGAGGTGAGAGGATTGCCTGAGCCTACAGGTTCGAGACCAGCCTGGGCAACTTGGAGACAGACTCATCTCTACAATAAATCAAAAAATTAGTTGGACGTGGTGGCGCATGCCTCTAGTTTCAGCTATTTGGAAGACTGAGGCAGAAGAATCACCTGACCCCAGCAGGTCAAGGTTGCAGTGGCCATAAACATGCCACTGCCCTCCAGTCTGGACGACAGAGTGAGACTCCGACTCAAAAATAAATAAATAAATAGTGGTAAATATAAGGACATTGTAAATATGCTAAACTAGCATATTAGAATGTTACAAAACAATTCAATAAAACCAGATGTTAAGCCGGGCTCAGTGGCTCAGCCTGTAATCCTGCACCTTTGGGAGGCTGAGGTGAGTGGATTGCCTGAGCCCGCAAGTTCAAGACTCACCTGGGCAACTTGGCAAGACCGCATCTCTACAATAAATCAAAAATTAGCCGGGCGTGGTAGCACACGCCTGTAGTTCCAGCTACTCGGAAGGCTGAGGCAGAAGGATCGCCGGAGCCCAGCTGGTCAAGGCTGCGGTGACCGGGAGTGGCCACTGCACTCCAGTCTGGGTGACAGAGTGTGACTCCAACTCAAAAAAAAACCCCCAAAAACCAGATGTTATAGTGTAGTACAATTGCTATAATAGCTCCAAGTTAGAATAAGCCATCAAAACATGAGGCTGACATTCAACCTTTAGCATAGGGACAAGGTCCAGATGGGTAAAACAGGGCAGTCCAGGATGGATACACCTGAGTGTAAGTCCTCATTCTGCCTCTTACTAGCCATATAACCTTGAGCCTGTTGTTTAACCTCTGTGTGTCTGTTTCTTCATATGCAAAATGAGGATAATAGTACCTACCTTGTAGAATTTTTATGGAGACTAAATGTACACAAATCACTCAGCACAGTGCAAAGTACACGGAAGTCCATAATAAATGTCCAGTGACTACTATTCTATAACTGGCCTCACATAAGCCACATGTGGTCCTGATTCTTGATCATCAAGAATTCTTTTTTGTTATTTCGTTGTGTTGTGGTTTTTGAGTCAAAGTCTCACTCTCTTGCCCAGTGGCATGACTACGGCTCAAGCAAACTTGACTTCCTGGACTCAGGCAATCCTTCCACTTCAGTTTCCCAAGTAGCTGGGACTACAAGTATACACCACTACGCCCAGATAATTTTTTTTTTTTTTTGAGACTAGGTCTCGTTATGTTGCCTAGGCTGGTCTCAAACTCCTGGGCTCAAGCAATCCTCTTGTCTTGGCCTCCCAAAGTGCTAGAATTGCAGGCATGAGCCGCCACAAACAGCCAAGAATTCTTGATAAAACACTTTTCAGGGCTACAGCGAGATCAATCAGAGAATGAAAGATTTAACTGACCCTGTCTCTTCTCGGATGACAGGTCCTATGTAAAGTACACATACCACATACTGTCAACCATCTGATATGCTCAGCTTTCAAATGACAGATTTCCTCTGAAGCTATCCTAGCCAAAAGAGAGAAATACACTGTCAATTAAACTGTGTCTGTAGCCAAGTCTATGTGTCTAAATTAAAGAAAAACATGGAAGTTGCTTTTTTCACTAATAATCAGTGCCTTAGCCCAAGGCTGATCATATCACACGGATATATATTCACTTGTACATAGTATTAGAGAGAACATCTAATCAAAGCTGGATATACTGCATGCAGCCTACTTATGTAACTAATCCTAACATGTACCCCACATCTCTATAATCAAATAAAATAAATTAGTTCAGAAAGCTGGATTTTTTTTTTTGAGCCGGAGTCTCACTCTGTCACCCAGGCTGGAGTGCAGTGGCACGCTCTTGGCTACTGCAGCCTTAATTGCTGGGCTCAGGTGATTCTTCCTCCTCAGTCTTCTAATGGCTTTTTAAGGCATTATACCACAGAGTAATATAACTTTTTTTATTTTATAATATCTTGGTGTCCTGTGTCACTTAATGCCCTGTCATTTTTGAAGCACTTCTGCAGCTTTGCATGAGTTAACATCTAGGTATTCAGTCCTTACATATTGTGAGAAAGTCACGAGATTCATATGTCATAGTGTCTGCTTACTAAATGACTGAATGAATGATCATGGTCATATATTAAATATAGCAAATTTAAGGAAAAATTGATATGCAAAGCATATGGCTTCATGAGAGGCCACATAGCAATGAATATACTCACCTTCATATAAAAAACAGAAGCAGGCCAGATGTGGTGGCTCATGCCTTAATCCCAGCACTTTGGGAGGCTGAGGTGAGAGGATTGCCTGAGCCCCGGGGTTCAATACCAGCCTGAGCAACTTGGTGAGACCTCACCTCTACAATAAATCAACAAAAATTAGCTGGACGTGATGGCACATGCCTGTAGTTCCTTCCGGCTACTTGGAAGGCTGAGGCCGAAGGATCGCCGGAGCCCAGCAGGTCGAGGGCTGCGGTGGCCAGGAGCGTGCCACTGCACTCCAGTCTGGGCGACAGAGTGAGACTCCAACTCAAAAGAAAAAAAAACAAAACACAAAAAAACAAAAACAGAAGCACAAGAGTAAAAATATGGCAGGTTTTTAACTAAGAATGACAACATATTAGACAATAGCAGAGAAAGCTCAGAAAATCTGGATCTGAATCCTACATGCGTTTTGTCTCATGATTTGGTATCATGGAGACTCAGAAGGACAATGGACAGCACATTCAATTCTTTAAAACATGTAAGACTGGCTGGGCACGGTGGCCCATGCCTGTAATTCCAGCATTTTACGAGGCCTAGGAGGCAGGATCACTTGAGCTCGAGTTCAGCCCAGGCAATATAGCGAGACCTTGTCTCTACAAAAAATAAAAATAAAATTAGCCAGGCGTGGTCATGCTTGCCTAAAGTCCCAGCTACTCAAGAAGCCGAGGTGGGAGGATCACCTGAGCCCAGAAGGCTGAGGCTGTGCTGAGCCATCATCATGCCACTGGACTCCAGCCTGAGTGAGAGAGTGAGACTTTGACTCAGAAAAAAAGACACATATCTAAGCTATGGCATGAGCAGTGGAAGATGTATGGACTGTGCCCACCCCTGCCAACAGTTAGAGATAGACAAATCACTTAACATTCTTTAGGCCTAAGTCTCACTTTTGTTCAATGCAGGTGTTGGACAATATAATCCTTAACATCCATTTGAGTTCTGAAATTCTGCTGCTCAGGGGTGTCTCTCACAGCTTACTTCTCCATGAAATGACTTATCTTACAGGAGTAGTTAATGTTTTATTTATACACTTTTGTGAAAGTATTTATAATTTAACCATTAAATTGCACTCTGGTCTAAGTCCTCACTACAAACTCCACATACGTTTGTATGACGATGAGGATACGATTACACCAAAATTGAACTTTTCAAGATAAAACATTAACCAAAGAACAACTCTACTGATACCATTTTCTACCAACTACTAACACGACAACCCTAAGTGTCAATGTGACACTTATGTTCATGAATACCCCCAAAATCGTTCATTTCATCACTCAATAACAAAAAAAGTGGTTTTTTTGTTATTAAAAAAAATCATTAAATCATTAAAATTAGTCCAGAAAAAAAATCAAGGCACAGAGAAGCAAGAATAAAGTATTTATTTTAGAGCATTATTTGCAGTAACATAAGGTTGAAAACAATCTAAACGTACATAAACAAAAGAGGACTAAACACCTTATGATACATCTGGACAATGGAACCGTGTGTCATCATTCAGGATAATGATTAAACAGAGGCAGTCCCATATTAATCATAAGGAACAACTTCTAGGAATTTTCAGATCAGGGCAATGGGCATAGGGTTCTATCATTTGTACAAGGGGGAAAGAAAATCCAAAAAAATTACATGTGCACAGACTGTCTCTGGTTAGTTACAGAAGGGATTAATCAGAGTCCTTACCTCTTAGGAAAAGAATTAGATCAATATTATAGGGGTAGGAAAAAACCCCATATTTTTAAAACCTCTTTTAGTAATTGTTTATAGGTGTGGCATTGTCTATTTTTATTTTAAAAGTTACATATTCAAAGGAACAAATAAACAATGAAAAAAAATGGCCAATGGGATACACAGACACATTTGCAAAATCCATAGAAAAGAGCCCAGAAGGAAATACACCATCATATTCATAACTGCCTTTGGGCAGTGCAATATAGGTATAAAAGAAGTTACACATATTTTAAGGACAAATACACATGGTTACCACAATATTTCCAGATATTCAATAAAGTATATGTAATGAGAACATGTATCTGTTTTGTAAGAACATGTATATATCTTGTTGTCTATATTGCTGCTCTGAACATGTTTCATGCTGGAATTCCCTGCATTTGCTCCAGACTCACCCTGAAGTTATAAGAAGGATCCTTGAGATTCGTGTTTGGGAGAGACGCGTGGAGAACATTCATATAATTTGTCTCTGCTTCTTGAGCTATAAAAGCAGAAGAGAGGTAGAGTTAAGATTTTGAAATTATTACCAGCCTCACATCTGTAATCCCAGCACTTTGGGAGCCTGAGGTGAGAGGACTGCCTTAAGCCCAGGGGTTCAAGACCAGCCTGGGCAACTTGGCAAGACCTCATCTCTACAATAAATCAAAAAAAATTAGCCGGGCATGTTGGCACGTGCCTGTGGTTCCAACTACTTGGAAGGCTGGAGGCAGAAGGATCACTTGAGCCCAGCAGGTCGAGACTGCAGTGGCCATGAGCATGCCACTGCACTCCAGCCTGGGCGACAGAGTAAGAATCTGACTCAAAAAAAAAAAAAGATTTAGAAATTATTATAAAATAAGACTTCAACAATGGCTCAGTCCAGGTTCAATCACCATCTTTCAAAATATCCTAAACTTTTCAGCCATTCTACTGAATTCAATCTATTTGATCAGATGACTCTCCTGCCAAACGTCATTAAGAATGGACTACAAATGCTACTCCTATTTTTGACCTTTGATCAGTCATTTTAGAATATCTGGGGGTGAAAGAGTGTCAGTGGGTCTGGCCTTGCCTTTTGGCAACACAGCCTGAGTCTAAAAGACAATGGAGGATGGAAGCAAGGAAGCCCAATGGGAGTCTGATCCCATTTATCAAGGGAGAAATCAAAGGTGCCCTTTCTTTCTAGCTGAGTACAGTGGCTCATGCCTGTAATCTCAGAACTCTGGGAGGCCAAGGAGGGAGAATGACTTGAGCCTGGGAAACATAGTGAGACCTCATCTCTAAAATAAATTTAAAAATTAATGAGGCATAGTAGCGCATACCTATAATCCCAACTACCCGGGAGGTTGAGGAGGGAGGATTGCCTGAGCCCATGAGGATGAGGCTGTGATGAGCCGTGACAGGCCACTGCACTACAGCCTGGGCCACAGAATGAGACCCTGACTCCAAAACAAAAAAGGTGCCCTTCCCATGAGGAGGTTTTGTGAAACTTGGGACACACACAGGGCAGCTATGGAACTCCGGGGACATCATCCAGAGCTGGATGGTAGCTGGCAGGCCAAATACTCTATAGAGCAAGGTAGTATGGTGCAGAAAACACTCGAAAGCCCTGAATGGCCACAGCTCTGCCACCCTGTGCAGAAATGAGAGTGCAGACTCTGTCTTGAAGGCAGAAATGTCAAGGACTACTTGGTGGCATTTTGCAGAGGACTGAGGCTCTGTGGTCATGAATATGGGGTGATGGGGTTAGCACATCTGGGGCATGAAACATCTAAAGGGAAACATCTAAAGGTCTCTAGCCATAAACCAGAGAGCACTGTGGCTATCCTGGGTCCCTTCCACCCACAAAGCCAACAAACCACCTATTACCAACTAACCACGCCTACTGTGCACAGGGTGTTTGCTTGAGACCACCCAGAAGCCCATATGCTTACCAGACTGCTTGTACTTCTGGATTTTTGTCTTCAGGTCTATTCTGTGGATGCTCTTTAGGCATTTTTCTAATAAATCCAATTGATTGGGAGCAACCAGATTTAGTTTCTCCAGTTCAACCACAAGATCCAAGAAACTCTAAAAGAGCCACCAACAAGAAAAAAGTGTCAGTAGAGCCAACTAATAAGCCCCAAGTGCAAACTCCAGATTTACAAGAAAGTATGACAAGATGAACCCTTTCCATGAACCTTCTACTGGTTCTAAACTAGACATCTGTAGTGAGGAAATTAGACTCCTGACAGAGGTGGTGGTGAGTCTTTTAGTCACCAACCTGTTCCTTGCTTGGAGACAGACACGTGTACCATGTTTTGTCATCAAGGGGGACTGTGAAAGAGCAGCCATTATAATAAAACCCTCCCAGGCTCATTCTTTTCCAAAAGGCCAGGCTGATGTCTAACTAATAAACTCTAAGGGCTTCCCTGAAAAAGGGAGAGAGAAGGTAGCAGGGGGAAGGTTTTACGAGAAAAATCTCAGTGATACAGTTTAAAAGTTTCTAAAACAGGCCGGGCTTGGTGGCTCATGGCTGTCATTCCAGCAATTTGGGAGGCTGAGGTGGGAAGACCGCTTCAGGTCAAGAATTCGAGGTTGCAGTGAACTATGATCACACCACTGCCCTCCAGTTGGGTGACACAGCAAGACACTGTCTCTAAAAAATAAACAATAATAATAAAAATATAAGACCTCATATTAAGCCGGGATCGGTGGCTCAGCCTGTAATCCAGCACCCTGGGAGGTTGAGGTGAGTGGATTGTCTGAGCCCACGGGTTCGAGACCCACCTGGGCAACTTGGTGAGACCTCATCTCTACAATAAATCAAAAAATCAGCTGGGCGTGGTAGCACATCCCTGTAATTCCGGCTACTTGGAAGGCTGAGGCGGAAGGATCGCCGGAGCCCAGCAGGTCGAGGCTGCGGTGACCGGGAGCGGCCACTGCACTCCAGTCTGGGCGACAGAGTAAGACTCCAACTATAAAAAACAAAAAAACAACAACAAAAAAAATACACACACACACACACACACACACACACACACACACACACACACACACACACACTCAATTTTTAAAAGTTCCATCCAGGCACAGTGGCTCATACCTATAAGTCCCACTTCGGGAGGCTGAGGCGAGAGGACTGCCTGAGCCCAGGCGTTTGAGACCAGCCTGGGCAACATGGTCAGACCTTGTCATCTCTTAAAAAAAAAAAAAAAAAAAAGAAGTTCCTAAAATATTTGAGTCACTGCTGGACATTCCAACTCATTCTGACTTAGAGGTAATAGAGATACGAAGTTACAATAAGGTTTGGGAATTTTGTCACTTATTTACCTTAGGCCACCAGGATTGTGAAAGCACTGTATTTCAGAAACAGGCATTGCTTTGGGGTTTATTTCCTTTGCATTTAACATTTGGTTACTGAAGTCCATTTTTTAAAATAATAAACACAATTAAGTATATGTAAATGACTGATATGTAAATCAACGTTGACTAGGGGAAACAAAAGAGGAGTTCTACTTTTCATTTCCTTCTCAGTTTGCATTTGATGGTGGGAGGACACAGTCACCCCCTCTTCCCAGATTTCAAAAACAAAACTATAATCATTAAGGAACAGGAGGACATTCTCAAGCAATGACGCATGGATCTACTGTCATTCCACCAAAGACCCAAGCATTTCTTGGTCTGCCCTTAGGTCAGCAGTGCCCTGGAGGGCCAACTGGAATTTAATCCCTCTCTAGCAATGACACATCCCTGAGAGCCTCACCCCTACCTGGTTTCAACCCCAAATCTGTACTTTTGACATTTTCCAGATACTTCAGTCACAAGAACCTCCTCCCACCCCTCCTCCACATGCAGCCTAATGACCCCCATCTTGGGCCTGCTGAGGAGAAACGGGTGACCGCAGGACAGCAATATGACAGTGGATAGCACACCCTACCTGTTTCTACTCATCACATGCAGATGCGACTTTCTAACCCCCACCCCCCCAGGTGACCTGTCAAACCCGAGAAAGAAGCTGATATATGCCAGGCCTAGGAATTTTACAGAAATAAGATAAAACTCAAGGATGTAAGGAACACCAAGGCCATCCCAGAAAATATGATATCCCACTTCTTCGCAGTTCATAAACCACTAATGATGACTCTACTGCCATGGCAGCAGACAGTCCACTTCCCTCTCTCCAGGCTGCAAGAAACAGCTCCCAACTCCTGACAGCTCTTGGAACTGTGAGCCAAGATAAAGAAAACTCACCTTCTCCTTGGCTATCTTGCCTCGGCCCATGTAATCCTTCATGAGGAAAATTAATGCGGAAACATCGGATTTATCCAAGTCCTCACCAATCTCTGCCATCAGCACCCTGTAAACCAGACAAGTTTCCTAAGTAAAATCAGTCCTAATGGGAACTCCAAGAGCCCGTGCCTCCCCTCTGCCAATAATTGGTTAAAAGCCTAGTTCTGGCAGGGCATTGTGGCTCACACCTGTAATCCCAGCGCTTTGGGAGGCTCCTCACTTGAGCCCAGGATTCAAGACCAGCCTGGGCAACACAGTGAGACCCCGTCTCTAAAAACAAACCCAAAAAACCTCATTCCTGTCTCCATGTGAATGTACCCCTCCCCCATGAAACAGAAAGCAATCTTCAGTGGACTCAAAAAGGAAGCATACCCTTTTGTTTTCAACAGCATCTCACTTACCAACTAACGGTTTCTGAAAGCAACTCATATGATGGAAACTTCCCTACAGAATCCCCCAGCTGCCTGAAAAGTTACAGAAAAATGACTCAAGCACCCAAATGACTAAAATAAAAGACAGAAGTAGAATTCAAAGTGGCCTTGTCTTCTCTTGAACAAGCTCTTAGGAGAAGCGGATCTAGCATCCGTGCTTGGAGTCACTTGCAGGAAGCTAAAAGGGAAGAATATCCTGACCTGCTTCTGAACTCAGTCAGTCTTCTGGATCACAAGGATCCTGATCTCAGTTGTCTGTTCAGAAAGCCCCTCCACACTCACTCTGCTCCTATTAGAGCTACTACACTTTTTCTTTTATTTTCTTCCAGAAAATATACCACACTTTGTCAGGGCTCCTGGGACACTCATGGCTAGCATTATTACCATGGCATTGTCACCAGGGTCATTTTCCCAGTTAGCCTCTCAGATCCTGGAGGATAATTCTTTACCCATTTTGCCCTAGAGCTTACCAGAACACTTGGCACATGCCAATACATGATGAAGTCCACTCCACAGATGATTAAGTGAATAAGTGAATCCCCTTCAACACAGATGATTAAGTGAATAAGTGAATCCCAGCCTCTTCCCAGAGTGCCAGGAGAATGATCTCCACTCACTACAGCAAGGAAATGGGAAGTGGAGAGAGGGCCCTGCCCTGTGCACTGAAACCCAGTCAGTGCCTTCCACAGAGTTTTTGTTTTGTTTTGTTTTTTATAATAGAGATGAGGTTTGCTATGTTGCCCAGGCTGGTCTTGAACTACTGGGCTCAAGTCATCCTCCCACCTTGGCCTCCCAAAGTGCTGGGATTACAGGCATGAGCCACCACGCCCGGCCAATAAAGTTTGAAGACAGTTACTGACATTATTTTTTTTTTAATTTTTATTTTTTGAGTTGGAGTCTCACTCTGTCACCCAGACTGGAGTGCAGTGGCCGCTCCCAGCCAAGGCAGCCTCGACCTGCTGGGCTCCGGCGATCCTTCCGCCTCAGCCTTCCGAGTAGCTGGAACTACAGGCGCGCACTACCACGCCCGGCTAATTTTTGACTTATTGTAGAGATGAGAGCTCTCCAAGTTGCCCAGATGGGTCTCGAACCCACGGGCTCAGGCAATCCACTCACCTCAGCCTCCCAAAGTGCGGGGATTACAGACTGAGCCACTGATCTCGGCTAGTTACTGACATTATAACTGATGGTTGAACAGGTAGAAGAAAGATGATCAAGAGTAACAATGGCAATAATTCCTTGCACCTGGAGAGTTCTGGTCAGTTTTCAAAAGTACTTCATAGTAAATTAACACAATTGATGCTCACAACCACCTTGTGAAGTCAGGGACTGTAATTCTTTGCTTTACAGGTAGGAAAATGAAGGCCCAGCCCAGGTGAGTGATTGGCCCAGTCTTTGCCAGGGTTCAAACAGGCCTTCCGACCTCAAGTCTCAAATACTTTCCAAAGCCCACACTGCTTTCGGCTCCCTTTAGCAGAATTCTTGATAACAAATGTCATCTCCAAATATACATGATCAACATAACAAAAGACTGGTTGTCAGGAGCAAAAGGAAACACCCATTTAAGGTCACATGTTCTCTTCCTTCCCCCAGAAACTCAGCCCTTCCAGGGGCTTGAGTCCCTTGAATCCTCTAAAACAGCACCTGGCAACGACTCAAAGGCTGCCAGAACTAAAGGAGATTATAGAAGTCATTCCCTTTCTGAAATGAAAGGAGCTTAGAAGTGGTTTATTGAAGAGGTTCAATGTGGAGTGCCCAGGGCTCTGTCTGAGGGCAGAGACCACAGGAAGGGAGTCCACCCAGATAAACTTCCTCAGCTGAAGGACCAACAGGAATTCAGATGAGGGAGTTTTACAAAAGCTGAAATTGCCATCAGGCTTGTTATTTGCTTTATCAGTACTGGAAATTGCCAAGGGCTGGAAACCCAGAAAATCAGCTAGTAAACACCACTGTAGACTTCACGCTGTGGAAGGTCTGCAAGAATGGTTAATTCTCAGTGGTTCCTATCTTACCTCATCTCTCATGATTCTATCCTTCAGGCAAACACACACCATCTGTCCCTTTTCCTTTTGTATGATCCCAATTCCTTTAAGCAAGTATGCTTTATTTTATTTTTTTCTTTTTATAGAGATGTAGTCTCGCTATGTTGCCTACGCTGGTTTCAAACTCCTGGCCTCAAGCAATCCTCCTGTCTCAGTCTCCCAGAATGCTGGGATTACAGGCATGGAGCCACTGTGCCCAGCACAGCAAGCACATTTTAAGAATTCAGAGGAATGAAGTGACACCATCCAGCAATGGGGTCAGTGGGTGGAGAAAGTAACATAGCTGCTCTTCTTACTATCCTGGTTTCTATCATTCAGTAGAGTTCAGACAGCCTCCCTCCCTCCCACTAGCCCAGCCTTGGGAAGAGGCACTGACTTACCTGTAGTTGGAAACCAGAGGTGGGTTCCTGCGCAGGTGAGCCTCCACCGCCGTCTTGTCCACCTTCAGGATCCGCTTAAGCAGGTCGAAGCGCCTCACCCGGTAGAGCAGCTCAGCCAAGCCATCATCTGACAGCTTGCCTTTCTCACTTAAGACATCCAGAAGGTCCCTGACATTAGGTGTAACCACGTCTGCGGTGACGTCCCGGCACAGAAACAGAAGCATCTCCTTCTCATCTTTGTCAAGCGCCTCTTCAACCTGGTGGATGACTTCCGCGGACATCATGCCCAATATCAATCACACTGAGGAACTGCAGCAGTAAATCAGCAGAAGGCCAAGAGGCTGGAGACTTCATTTCTGGGCTGTTTCTTCATGTCTTTCAGAATCCTTTCCAGTGGAGGAGTTCTGTGGTTAAAAGGATGTTTTTAATCCTCTTATCAGGGTAACATATGCCTGAGATTCAGGGTATGGGCTCTTCCTTCCTTGCTGGTTTCTCTAAACTTGTAGATGAAATTCACAGTGTTAAGTCGACAAAAAGGGATGCTCAGTAGACAAAGCCAGAAACCAAGACTAATCCCAAAACCAAGAGAGAGAAGAAAACCTGTATGTTAAAGGAAATGAAACCAAAGACAAAATGAGCTCCAAAAACTCCAGAATGAAAAGTACACTAAAAGGACAATCACTAAATGACTAAATGTCAAAGAATGACCTCAGTGGAAGGGAGAAGGAAATGCCTCCTGTGACAAGGCATGCTAACTTGGCCATGTATGACACAGAGGTCAACTACTCCTATTAGAGACTCCGCCCACATGGGCTTGAACAAATAGGGTCTTGGCAAAAGGGACCCTCTCTGTGGGGCGTCATAAACATACACTGCCCCTTTTTTCCAGCTGCTCTCTGACTTCAAGACCTCTCACTCACACCTGGAAGCAGAAATCTCTGCTGCCATTCACCCTCCCAGAGCCCCAAGACCTTATTTTTTTGAGACAAGTTCTCACTTGTCACCCCAGGCTGGAGTGCAGTAGCACAATCATGGCTCACCCATAGCCTCAACCTCCTGGGCTCAGCAATCCTCCCGTCTCAGCCTCCCGAGTAGCTGGGACTACAGGGACACGCCATGACGTCTGCCTAAATTTGCGCATTTTTTATAGAAACAAGGTCTTACTATGGTGTCCAGGCTGGTCTCAAACTCCGGGGCTCAAGCAGTCCACCTGCCTCAGCCTCCCAAAGTGCTAAGATTCTAGGCATGAGCCACCCAGCATGTGCGTCTGTCCAACCTTCTCACAACTCATCATGATGCTCGCAAGACCTGCCACCAAGTTGTCAAGTTTTGATCAAGCCATCAGACTCTGAGCCCTGTGGAACTGCCAGAGGCCCCTGACTCTCCATGTACTGTGACATGGCAGCGACTGCCATCAGAGTTCCTGGTGGTCTCAGTGGCAGAAGGGAAGTGGAGCAGAAGGTCTGGGGGAAGACCTCACTGCTGGCTCAGGGCTTGGGAGGAAGAGGCAAGGCCAGGCTGTGGGTGCGTTCTTAGTTTCTTCCATGGGAATGTGACATACTTCCGTTCAAAATTTAAGTTGCACATAGCAGTCACTGTCTACTCTTAAGTTTCACAGCTATAATTTATGTTAAATCAGCCCTTGTGTTCTGGATCAGTGCCTTATCTGCTCCTAAGAGACAACACTTCAAGTTAAAACCTAATCTTTCCAGCAAATAATTGGAAACAAGTCACTAATGGTTGCTTCTTATTTGTGTCCATGTATATTTACATATTTGTCTAGCTATACTTAGTCAGAGGAGTACTGTATCCATTTTATTTTATATACAATATCAGTTCACAAAAGCTTTGCAGCATCTTGCAATAAGAACACATACACAGAAAAATTTTATACAAGAACAAGGAGAGCCAGGCTCGGTGACTCAGCCTGTAATCCCAGCACTTTGGGAGGCTGAGGTGAGTGGATTGCCTGAGCCCGCGGGTTTGAGACCCACCTAGGCAATTTGGTGAGACTTCATCTCTACAATAAAGTCAAAAATTAGCCGGGCATGGTAGCGCACGCCTGTAGTTCTAGCTACTTGGAAGGTTGAGGCGGAAGGATCGCTGGAGCCCAGCAGGTCAAGGCTGCGGTGGCCGGGAGTGTGCCACTGCACTCCAGTCTGGCTGATGGAGTAAGACTCCAACTCAAAAAAAAAAAAAAAGAAAGAAATTTAAAATCTGGTGAAGGGATAGAGGATACAGTGTAAAGAGCCTAAACAGATATTAGTAAACTATAAATTTTTGCCTGAGCTTCCTGGCAGTCATTGCAAAAAGGGACATATGGGAGGTTAAATAGTGCCTGCTGTCAAAAAGAAAAAAACCAAAATAGATTCTCAGGAAGCAGAGTTTCCCTGGAGTTCTGGAGTTCCCCATGACAGGAACCATTAATGAATTATTTTGTGTCTGAAAGTAGTCAAGTTCCATTTAAAGTAATTAAATACTTCATAAAAGTAATAAAAGTTACATATATTTTATATATATATATATATATATATATTGTTTTGTTTTGTTTTGTTTTGTTTTTGAGTTGGAGTCTCACTCTGTCGCCCAGACTGGAGTGCAGTGGCCGCTCCCGGCCACCGCAGCCTCGACCTGCTGGGCTCCGGCAATCCTTCCACCTCAGCCTTCCAAGTAGCTGGAACTATAGGCGCACGCTAGCACGCCCGGCTAATTTTTTATTTTATTGTAGAGATGAGGTCTCACCAAGTTGCCCAGGCAGGTCTCGAACCCGCAGGCTCAGGCAATCCACTCACCTCAGCCTCCCAAAGTGCTGGGATTACAGGCTGAATCACCAAGCCCGGCTATCTATTTTATATTTTGAAAACTTTTAACATTTTATTTTAAAATAGATCATTCATTCATACCTTTCACACTGGCCTTCCTAAATCCACTCTAAATAGGTGAGCTCTTACTAAAAACAGAGGTTTTCTCTAATGTATATTTGGTGATAAGTATTGGTGTGGCTATGCCAATCCCATGCCTAACTATCCAAATATCACTTAAATATGACTATTTGTGACTAACTGAAAAAATAAGATTTACTAAAATGATTGCTCAATAAAAGTGGAAAAACACTGGTACTCAGACTACTTTATTTTTGTACCAGAAAGATGAATACTAATTTCGTGTGTTTCAGAAAGCCAAAATCTATCCTCCAACAGTGCTTTAATCTAACCACCAGTTTCCATTTAAAGGAGGTCAAGTTCTTTTTCTACTCTGCTCTCAAAAAGTCACAATTTTTTTAGTAGTTGTTACTATGGGGTAGATTGTAAAATATTTATGTACACTAGAAGGAATAAACACAAAAATAAAATCATTAAACACAAGGGTAAGAAAATGAGATATTACGTTAATTACCCAGATATCTTAAGAACCAAACAGGAACGAAATGTTTAAGTCCCTATTTTTAAAAACAATGATCTAACTTTTGTAATTCATAACAATCAATGATGTAAAAAATGCCTCCAAGAGTTAAAAAATTAAATGATTGTATTATCTGTGCGGTTCATTTCCTCCACCCGTCACACCCTGGGCTGCTTCCTGCCAGTCACGTTCACCCAGCAAGAGCCCTGGCAGCCTGTCTTCCCTCCGTGCAAATGGAATATCGTTGGCAGCAAATTCCAAATTACTCAGTGGCAGCATCTGGCACATGAGAGAAAATATCAAAGGGAAACTAGAGACCCCATGTGGGGCCAGGCACTGAGATGCCGCAGAATGTCAGCGCGTGCATGTTGGGGGGTGCTGGGGCAGTTAATTGTGGCTGGTGGTGATAAGCGCTGGAGAAAGTAGTGCATTCAAGGGAGCAGTAGGGCTAGGGGCTGGATAATCTCCACTTCCCTGGGGTTGCTCTTAAGCCCACGCCAAGACGTTAGAATAAAAATTATTCTCAGACTAGGGAAGGCCATGAGTTCTTCAGAGACTAACTCAAAATTGCCTCAGAACATCCCCTTCACACCCAGGTGATATGAGATGTCCAGGCACCAACTTCTGCTGGAGGTAAACTCGTGCTGAAAAATCACTATGCATAGGCTGAGTAGAGTGGTTCAGGTCTATAATCTTGGCATTCTGGGAGGCCAAGGAGGGAGGATCACTTGAGGCCAGGAGCTGGAAACTGCAGTGAGCTACAATTGAACCACTGCACTCCAGCCTGGACAACAGAGTGAGACCTTATATCATAAATAAATAAAAAATAAATAAATAATTTTTAAAAGACTCTTGAACAAGAGATTTGATAAGCTTCTGGGTTGCTGAACACAAACAGAGCCTGAAAGCCCATACCCCACCCATCCCACACCACCTCACCCTGGGCATCTCTTCATAGCTGTTCATCTGTATCTCTTGTAAAGTTTTTTTTATTATAAAGCAGTAAATGTAAGTAAGTGCTTCCCTGAGTTCTGTAAGCTGTCCTAGTAATGATCAAATTCAAGCTGCTGGGGCCATGGGAACCCCAATATATAACTAGTCAGTCAGAAGTGTAGGTGAGAACCTTCACTCACAATTGGTGTCTGAAGTTCAAGGTCTGGAGGCAGTCATCTAGGGCTGAGCCTACCCTGTGGGGTAAACAGTGTCAGAATTGAAATGAATGAGAAGACAACTGGTTGGTGTCCACCAGAGAAGTGTGTGGGGTGGGGAAAACTGCACACATCTGGTCACAGAAGAGTTCTGGGCTTTGATAAGCATACAGTGAGAGAAACAAGGCTGAATACAGTGGCTCACACCTGTAATCCCAGCACTTTGGGAGACCGAGGTGGGAGGATCGCTTGAGGCCAGAAATTCAAGACCAGACTGAGGAAGAGACCCTGTCTCTACAAAAAATAAAAATTAGCCCGACATGGTGGCACATGCCTGTAGTCCCAGCTACTAGGGAGGCTGAGGTAAGAGGATCGCTTGAGCCCAGGAGGTTGAGGTTGCAGTGAGTTTTGATTGTGCTACTGTAATCCAGCCTGAGCAACAGAGTGAGACATTGACTCAAAAGAAAAAGAGAGAGAGAGAGAGAGACAGAGAGAGAGGGAGAGAGAGAAACAGCAACTGCGTGGTCTCCCCCAAAGTTTTAAGAAAGACAACCAGCTTGGGGAAGTTACCTTACCAGATGTCAAATGGCACAGGGACAAATGATGAAGCAACCACTACACAGATGAGCTCAGACATCAATCCCATGCAAATGCCTGCATGGCCCTATAGGTCAGTAGGGAAAGGACATTCACACACAGAAATAAGGCTGGGACAGCTGGTCACCCATATATACTAGAGCAGGCTAGGATCCTCTCCTCACGCCATATACAAGCCAATTCCACATGTATTAAAGCCCTAGATATAACATCCTAGAAGAAAATCTATTAGAATATTATTATAACCAACAGTTACAAAAAGGCACAAAGAGCACACATCTGGCCGGGTGCTGTGGATCATGCCTATAATCCCAGCATTTTGGGAGGCTGAGGTGAGAAGATTGCCTGAGCCCATGGGTTCAAGACCAGCCTGGGCAACTTAGTGAGACCTCATCTCTACAATAAATCAAAAAATTAGCCAGGAGTGGTGGCACATGCCTGTGGTTCCAGCTACTTGGAAGGCTGAGGCAGAAGGATCCCCTGAGCTCAGCAGGTCAACGCTGCCAGTGGCCATGAGCGTATCACTGCACTCCAGCCTGAGCGACAGAGTGAGACTCCAACTCAAAAACAAAAAACAAACAAACAAAAAACCCACATCCTTTTAAAAAATGAAAAAATCTGAAAATGGGCAAAAGGCAGTTTCCAGAAGAAAAAAAACAGCCACTGAACACCTGAAAAGATGTTCAAGCCTTAACAGTAGTCAGAGATATACAAATTTAAACTACAATGAGATATTATTTCACACTGGGCAAATGCTAATAGCTATACCAAATGTCAGAGAAACAGGAAATCTTATACATTGCTGGAGGTATGGCCACTTTCAAGAACAATTTGGCAAGATCTGGTAAAGCTGAAAACATGACATGACATGAAATTTTCATTCCTAAGGAAATACCTTTTTTTTTCTTTGAGTTGGAGTTTCACTCTGTCGCCCAGACTGGAGTGCAGTGGCTGTTCCCGGCCACCACAGCCTGGACCTGCTGGGCTCCAGCGATCCTTCTGCCTCAGCCTTCCGAGTAGCCGGAATTACAGGCGCGCGCTACCACACCCAGCTGATTTTTTGATTTATTGTAGAGATGAGGTCTCGCTGCCCAGGCGGGTCTCGGACCCACGGGCTCAGGCAATCCACTCACCTCAGCCTCCCAAAGGCGCGGGATTACAGGCTGAGCCACCGAGCCCGGCTAGGAAATACCTTTTTCTAATTCTCAGACAGGTGTGTTAAGACATAGCCAAAAGGTTCCTACCAGCAGTGGACATAGTAGCTAAAAAAAAAAAAAAAAAGCAGGCACAGTGGCTGAATCCCAGCACTTTGGGGGGCTGAGGTAGAAGGATTGCCTGAGTCCAGGGGTTTGAGACCAGCCTGGGCAACTTAGTGAGACCTCATCTCTACAATAAATCAGAAAATTTAGCCAGGTGTGGTGGTCTATGCCTGTAATTCCAGCTAGTGGGAAGGCTGAGGTGGAAGGATCTCCTGAGCCCTGCACGTCAACACTGGGGTGGCCGTGAGCATGCCATTGCACTCCAGCCTGGGTGATGGAGTGAGACTCCAACTCAAAAAAGAATGAAAAAAATAAAAATAAAATATGCCTCTACCACATTCTCTGAACACAGTACAATAAAATTAGAAAATGAGAAGCCAAAAGGAAATCTCATAGGTTTAGAAACTGAAAAATTAGTTTCTATCTCTTCTGTACTGTATCAGATGGGTGAACAAGCATTGTATAAAAGTAACAGGTGTGGGAGAAAAAAAAACAGTGCATGCCATTGTGAATGAGCTCATCATAGCATTTGGAATCCCTTCAGAGCTTCCTTGGTGTGTATGTGTAGAAAAGCCTTGGAACAAGCAAGCCTAATGCTTCTCAAAGTTAGCCTTAAAAAGGACAGGGTGGCTGGGCTCAGTGGCTCAGCCTATAATCCCAGCACTTTGAGAGACTGAGGTGAGTGGACTGCCTGAGCCCATGGGTTCGAGACCAGCCCGGGCAACCTGGCGAGACCTCATCTTGACAATAAATTTTTAAAAAATTAGCCGGGTGTGGTAGCACACACCTGTAGTTCCAGCTACTTGGAAGGCTGAGGTGGAAGGATCGCCGAAGCCCAGCAGGTTGATGCTGGGGTGGCCATGAGTGTGCCACTGCACTCCAGCCTGGGCAACAGAGTGAGACTCCAGCCCAAAAGAAAAAAAAAAGGACAGTCAGATTTTATTTAACATGGTTCAAAAGAGAGGGGGAGAAGAGGGGTAGGCCATAGAACAAGTTATTTGGAGCCCAGGCCCCTCAGTCATCACCATCGCCCACCAGGCTGCCCATTCAGGGCTCCATTCCCTTTCCTTGAGAATCACTGGCCTTCACCTTTGTCAGGTGAAGGGCAAAGGGGCTATCCAAGCCCTATTCTTTTCTTCCCTGCTGGCAAATACCCAATCCTCCTGACTGATCAATATTCCACTAGTTTCATTTTACCCTCCACTGTTTTAAGCCATTTGCTTTTTCTAGCCAGTCAAAACTGGCATCTGTGTTTTTTCTAGAAATTTAAAGGAATTCCCTAGGCCACTGAAAAACACCTAAGGAGGAAAAAAAAAATCCCCTTAACTTCCCTGGCAGGCATATGCTAATTTAAAGTCTCTGCTCCCCCTTCTTTTCCACACCCACAGCTTGGTACAAACTGCCCCGACCTTCACAAGCGCAGCAAGTAAAGCCCAAGACCAGTTTCTGTTTCATTTATCTGGTAGAAGTCATGAGACCACTGCCAAAGATCATTCAAAACATCAAATAGAGTTTCTGAAGTCAGAGTTAATATCACAACACTGGCCAGGCTCGGTGGCTCAGCCTGTAATCCCACGCCTCTGGGAGGCTGAGGTGAGTGGATTGCCTGAGTCCATGGGTTCGAGACCTGCCTGGACAACTTGGCGAGACCTCATCTCTACAATAAATCAAAAATTAGCCAGGCATGGTAACACGCGCCTGTAGTTCCAGCTACTTGGAAGGCTGAGGCGGAAGGATCACCGGA
>NW_007258109.1:320417-325004 GCF_000164805.1 Carlito syrichta | reverse complement strand
CAGTCTGGGCGACAGAGTGAGACTCCAACTCACACACACACACACACACACACACACACAAATCACAACACTGGTTCATGGAAGAAGCATCATTTTCTGAAAATAGAAACACTCCAGGTATTTTCAGTAGAAATGCACTTAATGCTGGTACCTACAACTACTGGAAATGCTGAAGGGAGGAAGGGGTTTTTTTTGAGTCAAAGTCTCTGTCACCCAGGCTGGGGTGCAGTGACATGATCGTGGCTACCATGGCCTTGGACCTGCTGGGCTCAGGTGATTCTCCCACCTCAGCCTTCCAAGTAGCTAGAACGATAGGTGCGCACCACCACACCTGGCTAATTTTTTTAGTTATTGTAGAGATGAGGTCCCACCAAATTGCCTGGGCTGGTCTGAAATCCCTAGGCTCAGGCAATCCCCTGGGCTTGGTTTCCCAAAGTGCCAGGATTACAGACCATGCCCGGCCTATGCTAGGCTTTTACCAAAGGCTCCCAGGGCTCCCAGGACAATCTTGCTAACACCAGGGCAGCAGGGAACAGGATGTCACCACTAGGAGAGCCAGCCCAAAGTCACAGCAGGCACTAGAGACCAGCAGACAGCCTTGCCACCGCCACATCTACCTTCAATACCTGAACAGCAGGTGGCTGAACAATGTCATGTGGTTTCCAAACTCACGTCCCCACCACTCCATGCTTGCCAAGAAAGAAACTAAGAAAGACAGCCAAGTGTTGGCCTCCCCACGCTTCCGTTTACACTCTTGCCTGAAGGTACCTAAGCCACAGAACTTCTTGCCCACCCTCGACTCCGGGAAACGCAGTTTGTGGTTTCCCTCCCTCAGAAGCTGTTTGGCGTCTGGAGTCCCAGAGACCTTGGTCACCTGAGGATACAGTGAGCTGTGATGGTGCCACTGCCCTCTAGCCTGGGTGACAGAGTGAGACCCCAACTCAAAGGAAAAAAAAGGACAGTCAGATTTTAGTTAACATGATTCAAAAGATAGGGGAGAAGAGGGGCGGCCGTAGAACAAGTTCTCTGGAGTCCAGCACGAGGCCCCAAACCCCTCAGTCACTGCCCCCTCCCTGCCAGGCCAACTGCTCCATGATCCACTTCCTCTTCTCAAGGGGCACTGGCTATCATCTTCCCCAGGCGAGGAAGGAGAGGAAGGCATTTCATCAGGGTGTTTCTTTCCTCGTAGTTAAATCTCTGCATAGCCCCAGTGTCCAACTCAGAGCTGGCACTCACTTAGGACTTGCAGTCTGAACAAATGGAGTTACACATGGCGGAGGCGTCCAGGTGAAAGCCACCCTTCCTCTCTCTCTAGACCCAACCTGGAGCGCATGCTACAAACTCTGGCCAGCACCCTCAAGGCTCCCATCTGCCACACCTTGGGTGACAGCATGGACTTCCTTCATCCAGGACTTTCCGGTTTAGGCACTAGAAGTCCTGAGTCCCAGAAAACCCCTCAGGTCCAGCCAAACGCAGGTGGCTGGTGACTCTAGCACCCCAGTCTCGTGGTGAGCCCCTTCCCCTTCTCTCCCTAAAGCAGCAAGCAATCCAGAAGGGAGAAGGGTCACACAACCCATGAGCGGATACCCCCTCACCCTGCAGCATCCTCAGTAGTGCCCTGGTCACCTCCTTTCCCATGCCCTCAGTGTGGGAGGGGAGACACCAACCTCCACTGCTTTCTTCCATCCTAACTTCATTTCCCCCCCAACCCCCTGCCACTTCTCATTAGAGGATCTTGCCATTCCTAGGTGTGAGCTCCAGCCACTTGTCACCTGTCCACCGCACCAGCCAGCCCTTCCTGCCCCTTGGCTTGGCCAGGCCCAAACACTCCCTGTGTGCTACCCTGGCTTCCAACAGCCACTCTCTCTCTATCTCCCTCAGCTCATAAACATGGTTGAGTCTCTTCCATCTTATAAGTAAATAAATAAATACATAAATAAATAAATATTTGGCGTATGCCTATAATCCCAGCACTCTGGAAGACCAAAGTAGGAGGATCACTTGAGTTTAGGAGTTTGAGACCAACTTGGGCAACACAGCAAGACTCTGTCTTAACAACAACAATAAAATTAGCTGGGCATGGTGGTGTACACCTGTAATCCCAGCTACTCAGGAAGCTGAGGCAGGAGGATTGCTTGAGGTCAGGAGTTTGAGGCTGCAATGAGCTATGATCACACCACTGCACACCAGCCTGGGTGACATAGTGAGACCCCATCTCTAAAAAAATTAATCAAATTAGGCTGGGTATGATGGTTCAAGTCTAGAATCCCAGCACTTTGGGAGGCTGAGGAGAGGGGATTGCCTGAGCCCAGGGGTTCAAGACCAGCTTGGGCAACTTGGTGAGACCTCCTCTCTACAATAAATCAAAAAATTAGCCAGGCGTGGTGGCACACACCTGTAGTTTCAGCTATTTGGAAGGCTGAAGTGAAAGGATGGCTTGAGCCCAGAAGGTCGAGGCTGCAGCGGCCGTGAGCGTGCCACTGCACTCCAACCTGGGTGTCAGAGTGAGACTGACTAAAAAAAAATTAATTAATTAAATTAAAATTAAAAATAAATAAAATTGGCCAGGCATGATGGTTCATTCCTGTAATCCCAGCACTTTGGGAGGCTGAGGTGGGAGGATTGCTTGAGCCCGGGAGTTTGAGGCTACAGTGAGCTATGACTGCACCACTGCACTCCAGCTTGAGTAACAGAGGGAGATTCTGCCTCTAAACACACACACACACACACACACACACACACACACACACACACACACACACACACCTCACACAAAACCCCAACCAGGTGTCTCTTCACCACCCTGTGCCCTTCTCCACTTACCTTAGAAAATCCTTCTCAGCTCTCAGAGCCAGTAAAGCAGCTCCAACCACATGACGCTCTCCTGGGAAGAACCCACACAGACAGAGTAACTCCTCAAGCAACATACACACATCTGCTAAAGCACCTGATACACCTCCCTGGACACTAGCACCAGCCCTAACAGGTGACAGTAGAACATGGTTAACTTTCATCAGGCATCCCAACCTTTCCCACAAAACCCAACAAACCCAGGCTATCTGGTATCCAGAGCACATAATGTTCCCTGTAATCAGCAATACAGCAGCCAGCAGGACCAGCCAAGCTTGACGTTTTGTTCTCTGTGCTGCCTCTCTACCTGTACTAGGCCAACATCTAACATGAACGCAAGGTCAGGTCCAACAAGTCACAGTAGGAATACAAATATACGTGTGTCACAACCCCACAAAACTGGGCAGCGACAGAGAAGAGCCTGCCTTTCCAGCTGCTAAAAGCAGCTTGCAAACCTGGAGCTTTTCTGGCAGCTGGGAAGTCCCAGTGGGGTTATCAGTATGGGTTACTTCACAGTGTCACCCAGAAGCTTCTAAAAGGAGGAAAAGTTGCAAAATTCTGGGTAAAATAGCCTGGGTAAAATAGCCTGGTGCAACCATGGTTCACTGTAGCCTCAACCACCTGGGCTCAGGCAATCCTCCTGCCTCAGTCTACTGAGAAGCTGGAATTACAGGCATGTACCACCACACCTGCCTTATTATTTTTTGAAGAGATGGGGTCTCACTATGTTGGCTAGGCTAGTCTTTAACTCCTGGTCTCAAGTGATCCTCCCACCTTAAATTCCCAAAATGCTGGAATTACAAGCATGAGCCACCATGCCCAGTCAATGCTGGGTAAAATAGAATCGCACAGAAGCTTTGGGCATTCACCCTGAACATAACAGAACCCACCTTCCTCCTCCACTGGTGTGCAGAACCTGTGGATGTTGGCTGTGTGTGTAGCAATTCAAGCAAATAACACAGTGAACCTATTTTCCTCCTCCATCTGTAGGCATTTTCAACTTAAGATAGTGCATGAAATGCCATTCTACACCCCCTTCAAAATATTTAAAACAAAGATGTGTAACAGAAAATCATCGTGTGGCTCCTGATTTCTGTAATGCTGCAGGCACAAACTCAAGCATAGTCTAGTAGACCATGAACTGAGGCCAAAGCCTAAATACTCCAGTTGGGAGGTTACCATTATTATACATCAGTGGCTAAAAGCATGCATTTAAAAAGTTATTTGGCTTCATAAGCAGTGCATTTCAAGCACAGCAAACAATGTTGCCTACAAACAATAGGTGAACACAATCATTAAGTGACATAAAATTAGAAGGCATATTTTATAAGGTTCTTTGATGAGGCTGCTATGGTTTGACTATGTCCCCTCCAAAATACAGATGTTGCCAATGTGACAGGATTAAGAGGTGGGTGCCCTTAAAAGGTGATTAGGCCATGAGGACTCCCGAATGGGATAAGGTACCTTGATAAAGAAGCTTGATGGGCCGGGCACAGTGGCTCATACCTATAATCCCTGTACTCTGAGAGGCCAAGGAGGGCAACACAGTGAGACCTTATTGCTACAAAAATTAAAATATTAGACAGGTGTAGTGGCATACACCTGTAGTCCCACCCTCTTGGGAGGCTGCAGCAGGAGAATCACCAAAGTCCAGGAGTTTGAGGCTGTGGTAAGCTGTGATGGTGCCACTGCACTCCAGTCTGGGTGACAGAGTGAGACCTGACTCAAAAAAAAAAA
>NW_007258109.1:307805-320397 GCF_000164805.1 Carlito syrichta | reverse complement strand
AAAAAAAAAAAAAAAAAAAAAAAGAGAGAGAGAGAGACTTGGTCAAGCATGGTGGCTCAAGTCTGTAATTCCAGCACTACTTTGGGAGGCCAAGGCGAGAGGATTGCCTGAGTTCAGGGGTTTGAGACCAGCCTGGGCAACTTGATGAGACCTCATCTCTACAATATATCAAAAAGTTAGCCGGGTGTGGTAGAGCATGCTTATAGTTCTGCTACTTGGAAGGCTGAGGCGGAAGGATCATCTGAGCCCAGCAGGCTGACCCTAAGTGGCTGTGAGCAAGCCACCGCACTTTAGCCTGGGCGACAGAGTAAGACCCTGACCCAAAAAAGAAAAAAAGAGGCTTGATGGAGGGAGTTTGTTTCCTTCTCTGTCCATCTACCTCCTGCCATGTAGGACACAGCATTCCTCCCCTTCAGAGAATGCAGCATTCAAGGCACCAGGATGGAAGCAAAAAGTAGCTCTCACAAGATGTCAGCACCTTGAGCTTGAACCCCCCAGACTCTAGACTGAAAAATAAATGTCTGTTCTTTATAATTCATCCAGTCTGTGGCATTTCTTACAGCAGCACAAAACAGACTGAGACAGAACAGACTTTTCATGACTCTCAAGGAAAAGCCCACAAATTCCAACCAAACATCATCTCCAGTAATCTCCCTGTTTCTAATGGTTACATTCAGGCTGCAGAAAATGAGAGAATAAATCACAGAATGAGAAAGAATCTAGATAAAACGGATACTGTAAATCATCTAACTGGACACAGAAACACAGGCAGAGTCACCAGAAGCATTAGGGCTAAATCCATTTGACATAGCGTCCTGCTCCATCTTAACCAAATTGACATTTTTGCTGGGACAAACTTCCTATACATAGCACTGAGAGTATCACCCCACTTCAGCCCAACCCATAATCTAACTCCAAACAAATCGCTATCTCAATGTTCCCCGGACAGTATATTTCTGTCTCGGCATCTTTGCTCAAACATTTGCTTCCATTTGGAAAAGCCCCTTCCCTCTCAGTCTCTGTTGAAATTCTATCCCAGCCAGGCATTGGTGGTTCATGCCTGCAACTCCAGCATTTCAGAAGGCTGAGGCGGTAGGACCGCTTCAGGCCAGGAGTTCGAGACTAGCCTGGACAATGCAGTGAAACCCCATCTCTACAAAAAATTTAAAAAACTAGTTGGGTGTGGTGGCACACACCTGTAGTCTCAGCTACACGGGAGACTGAGACTGGAAGATTGCTTGAGGCTTGGTGGTCAAGTCTGCAGTGAGCTGTGATCACACCACTGCACTCCAGCCTGAGTGACAGAGCAAGAACCTGTCTCTAAAAAAAAGAGAGAGAGAGAAAATTCTATCCCATCTCTTAAGGTGTCTCTTCTACAAGCCTAACCCCCATCAAGGCAGCTCCTCTGCTTTGTAGCACTGTTTGTAACTTCTGGCATTTATTTTATTCTATCCTACACACGACTTAGTCGAGGGCTATCATATGTGAGATCCTTGAGGATAGACAAGCTTACTCATTTTCTCAGGCCGTGGTAGGCCCTGCCAAGCCTAGCCCTCCTGGCCCCTAAACAGACTGGTACATAGTTGCAGCAGATATGCAAACGGGTGACAGGCTGAGAAGGTGTAACTTAAAAATGAAGCAAGATGATGCTTTCGTAACTTAAATATGAAGCAAGATGAAGCTGATGATTAGTAAGATACCATTCTTGGAACCTGGTCATTACATCCAGGAGACAGAGCTTGTGAAAGGAAGCTTTTGCAACCACATGAGATAAAGATGCTGTTGTTTTAGGATGACTTTACAATGTGATTGTAAGAGGTTGGGTAAGCCCTGGTGCAAAATTTCCTGGGAGCTGGCAAGACCTCATCTTGAACAGGGAGAATATAACGTCTCCAACCAAGTTCACCTGGCCTTTTGGCAAAAAGTACAACTCTCTGCATATTTTGTTTAAAATGTATCTTTAGGACTTATCACAATAAACTGTAATTTCTAAAACTTAATATTTCTGTGTCAGAGTTTTGACTTTGGCCAAACCTCCAACCCAGACCTCCATGTATAATTCTCCTAGGATGGAATCGAAAGTGCCTAAAAGTTGAAGTATTTTTTTTCCAAATAGAATCCTCTAATATTCTTAAAAATTACTAATATCTTATATGAGATGGTGCAAGTTTAATATATAACTAATCTTCTGTCCATTATTATTGTATTCACTCACTCTATTGAGGAAAAAACCATAGGACAATGTGAGGCATTGCTGTATTTGTCAATTTATTATCAGGTGTCAATTTCCTTGGCAGAAAAAATAGCAACAGTTCAAGCTGGCTGGGTTTAAGCAATATCTCAATTTTTTTTTTTTTTTGGCTTGGAGTCTCTCACTCTGTTCTCCAGGTTGGAGTGCATTGGTACGCTCATGGCCACTACAGCCTTGACCTGCTGGGTTCAGGCAATTCTTATGTCTCAGTCTTCCAAGTAGCTGGAACTACAGGCAAGCGCCACCACGCCTGGCTAATTTTTTGATTTATTGTGGAGATGAGGTCTCACCAAGTTGCCCAGGCTGCTCTTGAATGTGTGAGCTCAGGCAGTCCTCTCACTTCAGCCTCCCAAAGTGCTGGGATTATAGGCGTGATTAGACGTGAGCCACCATGTCCGGTGAGATTTCAAATTTCAATGCTTCAGAGGCCAGACCTCAATTCCAAGGAGTATGAAGAAGGGCTGTGTCTCACTTCTTTTTAGGTATCTAACCACCTGATGTCACCTTTAGAACAACTGGATGTAGCACTTCATGAAACGCAGTCAGGAAGACACATACATACTCCTTCTCAAGGTTTTGACCCAAGGAATAAAAAGTGACTCCGACAAGACTGGCTGGAATTAAAAATTCACCCTGGCAGGTGAATTTGCTCAGTATATACAATGGATTCTCCATTGCAACTAAAGGACCACAGTTCACTCTTCAGTAGATAGTCTGTTCAAAATCAGAAATTGTGCATAATACTTGGGAGATAAAGCTCTGAAAATTCTTTTCATATAGCTTTTTTTTTGAGTTGGAGTCTCAACCCTGTCACCCAGGCTGGAGTGCAGTGGCACGCTCACAGCCACCATAGCCTCAACCTGCTGGGTTCAGGAGATTCTTCTGCCTCAGGCTTCCAAGTAGCTGAAACTACAGGCATGCACCACCACGCCCAGCTAATTATTTATTTATTTATTGTAGAAACGAGGTCTCGCCATGTTGCTCAGGCAGGGCTCGAACCCATGGGCTCAGACAATCCTTTAGCTTTAGCCTCCCAAAGTGCTGGGATTACAGGCGTAAGCCACCACATCCAGCTCAGCATTTTTTTTTCTAGTTCTAAAAAGCACTACCTGTTTGCTATAGGAGAATCTGATACATAAAGAAAAACAGAAAAGAAAATAAAAATTCCCCACTTGCTTCAGTCTCAGCCCCATCTGGCATCTGTTTACCTGTCTCCCAGTGTCTGATCTCATGCCTGGGACCTCCTTCCAGGTTAAAGAGATTCACTCACTCTACATTCAGGCTGAACATAGTCAGTATGTTTACAGAAACTGATGCAGATGCTTTGGGGGCACAACTTCGTGTTATATATAACTTTGAGCATCACAAGTTTTCTTACCAGCTGCACCAGGCACTTAGAGCCCAGCCTTATCATTACTTGCCAGACTAAAATAACCCAGCCATGGCTCAGAATGGAACTGAAGCCAAGTGTAAAATTCAGACTAGCATACCAAGGCCAAGGTTTTGAACTTTGCTTCTGCTTCTCTCTTCTCCAAGTGGAAAAGAAGCTCTACCCAGCAGAGGAAGAGTATCCACATGATCCCATTCCTCAGCACTAGCAGGTGCTCAGTAAATGCTGAAGGAATTATTTTTTTTCAGTGAACTCTGAATCACGTTTTGGTCATTGTTGCAAGGAATCTAGTTCACTCACCAGACAGTATTTATGCAAAAAATTTGTCAAGAGCCTACTCTTTTAAAACAAATATCACTGACTTTTTAAATTTCTTTTTTAAAGACAGGGTCTCCCTCTATCCCCCAGGCTGGAGTGCAGTGACATGATCACAGGACACTATAACCTTGAACTTCTGTGCTTAAGCTATCCTCCTGCCCCAGCCTCCTCAATACCTGGGTCTAAGGTAAGTGTCCCTACACCCGGCTGTTTTTAACATTTTTCTGTAGAGGTGAGATCTTGCTATGTTGCCTAGGCTGGTCTCAAACCCCTGGTCTCAAGCAATCCTCTGTCTAGGCCTCCCAAAGTGCTGGGATTACAGGTGCGAGTCACCGTGTCCAGACAAGTCATTGACTTTAAAAACTACTTTTGAAAGCTATAACTAAGAAAAAAAAAAAAAGCACAGATATATATGCCAAAAGGAACACCCAAAGGAAGTTCAAAAAATAAAACTCAAAAATTTCAGAAGTAGATAATGAAGTTTCAATTTCTATCTGTAAAGTTGGATAACTGAAGAAGGTCATTATCCCTGGAAACTAAACCTTGGAGCAAGTGGCTACAGAGGACGTGTCAATTACACTGAAAAACTGAGGCATTTAGATACAGATGTAAATGGCATGGATTCATTTCCCCAACTGAAGAGTTCACTGCAGAAGACACAAACCCTCTTGAATATGCAGACAAAAGTGGCATCACACTGGTGGAGCTGAGTTCTCTCTCTCTCTCTCCCGCTCTCTCTCTCTCTCTCTATGTACATAGGGTCAAAAAAGAAATTATTTCTCTAAACCAAAAATTGAAAAAAAAACTAACATCCAGGGCATCTAAATGAGCAGATGAATGGAACACAAATTGTAGATACACACGTTCTCAAAACCAAGTGAAATCTTTCATCTCTGAGGCCAGGCTGAAAGTAGTGGCTCATGCCTATAATCCCAGCACTTTGGGAGGCTGAGGGAAGAGGTCTGCCTGAGTTCACGGGTTCGAGACCAGCCTGGGCAACTTGGAGAGACCGCATCTCTACAATAAATCAAAAAATTAGCCGGGCATGGGGGTGCATGCCTATAGTTCCAGCTACTTGAAAGGCTGAGGCGGAAGGATCGCCTGAGCCCAGGCAGGTCGAGGCTGCAGTGGCTGTGAGTATGACACTACACTCCAGCCTGGGTGCCAGAGTGAGACTCCAACTCAGAAAAAAAAAAAAAAGAAATAAACACTGAGGTCAGAGGGAATGAAGTTACACGTGGTTCTAAAATATAGTTTGGAGAAACAGCAACATACAAAATAAGTAAAAATACACATATTTTTAAAACACTAGGATAGAAAAAAAAATTTTTTTTAAACACTAGGACAAGGCCTAGGCACCACAGCAACATGGCCAGGGGTCGGGAGAGCAAAGATAGACCTTGTTTGGTCCAACTGATGAAACTGCAGGACACTTGCCTGTGAAAGATAGGAGTCAGCCTCCTTGGAATGGAAGACTACAAAAAACTTCAACAACACAGACAAGGAAGTCTTGCCAGGCAATGTCACGTGTCCATGGTGAGGAAGTGGAAAACAAAACAGCCTGTGCAGAAGCCAAGAGCGTGAAGTTCTAAAAAAAAAAAACAAGCTCTTAGCTTTTTTCCCCCCTTAACTCTGTAATGTATGAAGACTAGCCAGGTGTGGTAGCTCACGCCTGTAATCCCAGCACTTTGGGAGGCGGAGGCAAGATGACTGCCTGAGCCTAGGAGTTCAAGAACAGCCTGAGCAACATGGCAAGATCTCATCTCTACAATAAACCAAAAAATGAGCCAAGCATAGTGGCTCATGCTTATAGCTCCAACTACTTGGAAGGCTGAGGTGGAAGGATTGCCTGAACCTAGCAGGTCGAGGCTGCAATATCTGTGAGCATGTCACTGCACTCCAGCCTGGGCGACAGAGTGAGACGCTGACTCAAAAAAAAAAAGAAAAAATTTAAATTTAAAAAGATAAAATATAGAGAATATACTTTTTTATGAACATAAATGACACTCTACCTTGAATCTTTTTTGGAACAAGCCAGGTTGTAAATAAACACAATTTTTTACAAAAATTTTTTTCAAAAAATTAGCCAGGTGCAGTGGCTCACTGCTGTCCCAGCTTCTTGGGAGGCAGAGGCAGGAGAATCGTTTGAGCCCAGAAAGTCAAAGCTGCAGTGAGCTATGATGGTACTCCCATTCCAGCCTGTGAGACGGAGTGATATCCTTTCTCAAAAACAAAAAGAAAAAATTCAGTGAAAACTAGGACAATAAACCAAAAACACTGGCCAGGCGCAGTGGCTCGAGCCTGCAATCCCAACACTTTGGGAGACAGAGGTGAGGGGATTACCTGAGCCCAGAGTTCAAGACCAGCCTGAGTAACTTGGCAAGACCTCGTCTCTACAATGAATCAAAAAATTAGCTGGGCATGGTGGCATTCGCCTGTAATTCCAGCTATTTGGAAGGCTAAGGCAGAAGGACTGCCTGAGCTCAGCAGGTGGAGGCTGCGGTGACCATGAGTGTGCCACTGCACTCCAGTCTGGGCACAGTGAGATCACGACTCAAAAAAAAAAAAAGTGTCCACTCCACACCACTCCCCAACTCCCCTCCCACCCATCCCAGCACTTGGGAGGCCAAGGCAGGATGATTGCCTGAGGCCAGGAGTTCAACACCAGCTTGGTCAACATAATGAAATCCTGTCTCTACCAAAAAAAAAACCACAAATAAATTTTAAAAAATACTTAAAAGACTATATTTGAGTGCCCAAATGTCTGAAAAAGACTGAACTGCAACATTTGGTTATCTCTAGAGAATGAGCCCCAGCCGTGCTCTCTACTTCCTTTGCATGTATTTTAGCCCAGGTGATTATACTACGACTTGAATGAACCTTTTTTGAAGAAAAAGCATTGCAGTACACAGTGACTGCGCCCAGCACTCCCATGGTGAGCTGAGTATGCAGATATGAAAGCAGGGAGGAAGGACATCATGGAGGTGGCTGTCCAGTCTCCCCAGGGGAAGTGGCAGGAAGAGAATGTGAAGGAGAGGCAGGGCACTGCAATGCTGCTTGTGCTTCTCACCTCACCAGCTTTTAGCAAGAAAAGCAAGAATGCTTGTGTCTACAAGCCTCCTAAGACCGGTTATCCCTGCCCCACCTAGGCCCACAGCATATGTCAGGGAAACAAGTCTAGACCATATTGATGTAGAGGCAACTTTGCTGGGTCTAGGGGACAGGAACCAAGTTTAGATACATTTTTATCTTTTTAAGATATTTATTTATGTTTAGAGACGAGGTCTTGCTCCGTCACCCCAGCTGGAGTGCAGTGGTGTGATCACAGCTCACTATAGCCCTGAACTCCTGGACTCAAGCGAGCCTCCTGCCTCAGCCTCCCGGGTAGCTGGGACTACAAGCACACACCACCAAGCCCTGCTAGTTTATTTTTTATTTTTTGTAGAGGCGAGGTCTCACTATGTTTTCCAGGCTGGTCTTGAACTCCTGTGCTCAAGCGATCCTCCTGCCTCAGCTTCCCAAAGTGCTGGGATTACAGACGTGAGCCGCGGCGCCCGGCTCTGCCTGGGCCAGGAGCTCACACTGAATTAAAGGCAAGCTGGCATCTGAGTCTACAAACACGAGTTTAATTGGCCCTGGGGGCTCTGCAAGGAAGAAATAACCAGACTTCCCCGGGGCCAAACGAAGTCCACTCCTGAAACGTTAAGAGCAACACGTCTCCGAGTGTTGGCAGGAAGCTCAAGGAAGAGGTCAAGGCCCAGAAGCGATAGACAACCCTTGCCTGCAGGATCGGGGGGCAGCGCCCCGAAGTTCTGGAGACCAGGAGCGGGGGTCGGTAAAAGCGGGGCGGGCAGGGTTGTAGGGTTGTCGGTCTACTCACACCGGGGCAGCCGCCGGCTCTTCCCACCGGACCTCGGCCGGGACGCCGCCCACCCGCGCCGGACACTCTCGGACCCGCCGCTCCGGACAACTGGGGTGGGAACCGCTGGGGAGGGGCGAGGCGCCGGGGAGGGCGGCCTTCCAGCCCGCGACCGGAACCGAATTCGGTCGGCGGCGCCGCTGCGCCCCGCCCACCAGGCGACGTGCCGCCTACGCCCCGCCTACGCCCGGCAAGCCGGTTCTCGAACCCGGGGCGCAGCCTTCCCCGCCAGCGCGATAGGATCGCCCCTGTCTGTCCGAAAGGCAAAATCCCCTGGCTCACCCACAGGTCCAGGCGGCCTCGGGGGCATGACCGCGTGGGCGGCGCCCGCCGCCTCCTAGCAACCGCGGCAGGACGCGGGTCGCCCCAAAGGTCAAATCTACTTCCGTCTCCGCGTCCTGGAGGCCCCGGCGGGGCTCAAAACCCTGCCCGCACCCCCACCCCCACCCCCGCGAAGACCCCCAGGGAGCACCCGGCAGACCTGCAAGCGGGGTCGCCTCGGAAGAGGGTGCAAGGAAGCAGGTCCTACAGTGTTAAAGTGCAAATGTCAGTTACAAATGTCAAACATGAGGTCACTAGGAAAAAAAAAAACAAACCATTTTAACCAGGATAGGTGACCCAGCAGCTGTAAGCAAAACAAGAGTTTAAAAAAAAAAAAAAAAAAAAAAAAAGCCGGGCGCGGTGGCTCACGCCTATACTCTCAACACTTTGCGAGGCCGAGGCGAGAGGATTGCCGGAGCCCGCGGGTTCAAGACCAGCCGGAGCAAATTGGCGAGCCCGCCTCTCTACAATAAATCAAAAAAAATTAGCCGGGCGTGGTAGCGCGCGCCTAGTTCCAGCTACTTGAAAGGCTGAGGCAGAAGGATCGCCTGAGTCCACCAGGTCGAGGCTGCGGTGGCCGTGAGAGTGTCACTGCATCCAGTCTGGGCGGCAGAGTGAGACTGTGACTCAAAAAAAAAAAAAAAAAATTCTGTAGGACAAACATTCAAAATCCCCTTCCAGACCAGTTTCCCTTTTAGATCTTGGCGTTGTGCCAGGTTTCTAGCGCAACAGAATTCTTTTGTGAGATTAGGGGAACCACAGTTCAGTTGCTCTTATCTGAAGCCTCTTGTCTAAAGCAGGCCAAGCCCGCTAAGCCCGATCTCGCTTGGCTGATGTCCCAAACGCCTTCCACGTGCCACCATCTCATTGGCCGCGCAGCCCATTGCGCAGAAAAGTCCACAATCCCACTCTGCGTTCCAGGCGCCTTTGTTCCGTCGAAAGCCGCTGTAAACGTTAAAAGAGCCCTTCTGTCCCCCCCTACGGTCAGCAGGAATGCCTAGCATTTCGTTATCCTTTTGAAAGGGTGGGACACGGGTGCTACAGCCTCCTGTTACGGCTCTAAGGACTTTTTGTCAGGCACTGCCAACTTTTCCAAGGCAGGCTTTCCGTGCAGTCTGCCCCGGGGTGCGCAGCTCCGAAAAAGGCCGCGCGCGCGCGCACGTGTGTGTGTGTGTGTGTGTGTGTGTGCGTGTGTGTTTTTAGACAGACAGGGTCTTGCTGTGTGTGTGTGTGTGTGTGTGTGTGTGTGTGTGTTTAGACAGACAAGGTCTTGCTCTGCGTGTGTGTGTGTATGTGTGTGTGTGTTTAGACAGACAGGGTCTTGCTCTGCGTGTGTGTGTGTGTGTGTGTGTGTGTGTTTAGACAGACAGGGTCTTGCTCTCCCTGGCTGGAGTGCAGTGGGTGGCGCGGCCATAGCTCACTGCAGCCTAGGCTCAACCGATCCTCCCAATTAGCTGGGACTTTCAAGCGCCACCATACCCGGTTCAAACCGCCAACTTTTGGAAAGGAAAACTGCCCCGACCTTTTAATCATATTGCATCCCAGAAATTGAGCAACTCTCAAGATCATCTAAAGCAAAGTTTACACGACCCTGGGGATCGGCCACCAAAGCTCGCGGCCAGTTTTCCACTTGCGGGTGGGTCTGGTCGGTCGGGCCGCACGGGGACACCTGGACCCACCGCGGCAGCCTCGGGTCCCCCATCCGGAAATCCGGGGCGGGGGACGGGGGACGGGGAGAAGGAGTGGGGGACTGAGAACTGGGTCGGAGGTGGGGGAGCTGGGGACGCGGGAGCTCGGCCCAGCCCGGCGCCGAGGGCGAGCCCGAGATGAGGAGTCGGCGAGACTGGGCCACCTGCCAGAGGGACCACCCCATCCCACCCCGGGTCCTGCCGGGCATCCGCGCCCGGCCAGTTGCGGTCAGCCCAGGTCGTGAGACGCGGCGACGGTGGGAGGGCAGCCGCGCGACACTGACGCGAAGCTCTGCGTCGTCCCGGGGTCCCAAGCGGGTCGCGGGGTCTGGGGCGGGTCAGTGGGGACACGTACCGTCCGCCCACACCGGCTTGCCCGCGCTCCGGCCGCTTGCGGTCGCTCCCTGGACGCCGGGAAAGCTCAGCAAGCTGGAAAACCGAAAGCCGGAGCGCACGGGGTGGGCCATCGCCCCCAAGGCGCCCTCTGCCTGCTCCCTCTGGCCTCGGCCAGTGCAAGCTCAGCTTCAGCCTGCAAAAGCCTGATACCCGCCACTCCCTGGGTTAGGCCCCGAGACCCCCTCCCGGCCCCCAGAGCCCCTGCGAGGACGCTGGAGAGACTGCCGACCCGCTGTGCCCTGTCCTGGGCGCCAGGTCGGCTGGGAACCTGGGCTGGGTGTTCAAAGAAGATCCACGTGTTACTAAGAATGAGCACTGCTGGTGATTATTGATGGAGTAGGGAAGTATCCGGCTGAAGGAAACTAGGGAAATTCAGAAGCCTGTGGAACCTCTTACAGGCGCTGCCCCAATTTCAGAGCTGCTAGAAGTTTCAAAAAAAGGGAAGGAAGGAAAACTGTTAAAATAACTCTTACCAAATGTGCCTGTTGCAGCCTACTCAGGATGTTTGTGGTTGAGACCTGACCACCCAGACAAGGCACAGTTGAGGAATACCTCTGGGCATGTGCACAGATGACCAGGTTGACTTGCTTTAACCTTTATCATCATTACACGCTCATTAGCATACTAAATGACACACCCTCTAGCATTATAACAGCTCTGATCCTCCCACTGACAGTAATAAATTGAGCCAGGCGTGGTGGTGCGCACCTGTAGTTCCCCCTACTTGGAAAGCTGAGGCAAAAGGATCACCTGAGCCCAGCAGGTCAAGGGAGCGGTGGTCATGAGCGTGTCGCTGCGCTCCAGTCTGGACCACAGTGTGAGACTCCAACTCAAAAAAGAAATCCATTTTTTTCAGAATATAGAAGGCTCCCATGGTCTTTTATCTATCAGTTAATTTGCTGTTGGGCTGTCCAAAGCCATCTTGATTCCTTTTTAAATATGTGAACATTTTCCCCACTCTCCCATCTGGAAGTGTGCTGCATCTTTTCTTTGTCCTCAGTTCTCTGAGTCTTTATAGTATGTGAGGGGACCCCAAAACCCGGAATTTATTTATAAAAAATTGTGTATTTATTCTTACATGTTTAAACTTCAGTCACCTTCAAAGTACCCTCGTTTGATTGTATACACCTATTAAGACTCTCTCAGCCGGGCTCGGTGGCTCAGCCTGTAATCCCGCGCCTTTGGGAGGATGAGGTGAGTGAACTGCCTGAGCCCGCGGGTTAGAGACCCGCCTCGGCAACTTGACGAGACCTCATCTCTACAATAAATCAAAAAATTAGCCAGGCATGGTAGTTCCAGCTACTTGGAAGGCTGAGGCAGAAGGATCACCTGAGTCTAGCAGGTGCACTCCAGCCTGGGTGACAGTGAGACTCCAACTCAAAAAAAAAAAAAAAAGACTCTCTCCACTGCTCAAAACAGTTTTTGAACTCATCGATGTTGATGCCTTTTGGTGCTTCTGCCATTTTTTGTTCATCTCTTTCATATTGGCAAAGTGTTTCCCCTTGAGGATGTTTTTCATGCCGGGAAACAGAAAAAAGTCACTCAGGGCAAAATCTGGTGAATAGGGAGGTTGGGGCACAGGGGTCATGCCATTTTTGGTAAAAAACTGCTGAAAACTCAGCACATTGTAAGCAGGTACACTTGCAAGTCACCCATCATGAAATGGGCCAACACCAAAGAATCTCCAAAAAAACTTCACTGAAGCTGAATGCAGCCTCTCAACAACGCTGGCTGGTATGCTGATGCTGATGGGTTCCTAGAACACTTGCCTAACGGGGAAGCCTGTACTATAGGGTGGCTGCCTGCCTTCCAAAAAGTTCATTCCATTTTTTTTAGGGGATCCCCCTCATAAGTTTCTTGGATTTGCAAGTTGCATTCACTTTGCGGGCACTGAGGGCCATATGTCTAAAGACTCACATTCTTCGGTTCTGAAACTGCCTGTGTAAAATTAATAATGGGTCACAGGGTAAAAGCTTTAGAAGACACCTGGGCCCTGAAAAGCTGTAGCTATAGTTAGAATTTAACGAATCTATTGTTTCCAAGTTTGCTTTTACTCCCATAAAGGGCACTTGATTGTCTTCGTGTCCTGACCCCAGAGGAGGGAGGAAGCTGCTCTGCAAAACTGGTAAACATATTTTCCCTTAAACAATGGGCTTCACACTGCATAGATCTCCTTGATGACATCCCCGGGGTGAAGGACAAAGCAGCTCTAATCTCCAGGGATCCCATGCCACCTCCCCATGCCGCCATCTTGTTTTTGTTTTTTTTTTTTTGAGTTGGAGTCTCACTCTGTCGCCCAGACTGGAATG
>NW_007258109.1:306842-307762 GCF_000164805.1 Carlito syrichta | reverse complement strand
AGTGCAGTGGCCGCTCCCGGCCACCGCAGCCTTGACCTGCTGGGCTCCGGCGATCATTCCACCTCAGCCTTCCAAGTATCTGGAACTTCAGGCGCACGCTACCTCGCCCAGCTAATTTTTTATTTATTGTAGAGATGAGGTCTCGCCAAGTTGCCCAGGTAGGTCTCGAACCCGTAGGCTCAGGCAATCCACTCACCTCAGCCTCCCAAGGCGCGGGATTACGGGCTGAGCCACTGAGCCCAGCTTCTTAAACTACCTCCATGATGGCTCAATGCCCAGGTATGGTCAGAGGACTTACTTTATAAATCGCACCTATTGCTGGGTGTGGTGGCTCATGCCTGTAATCCCAGCACTTTGAGAGGCCAAAGCAAGAGGATTGCCTGAGCCCAGGGGTTCAAGACCAGCCTGGGCAATTTATCCAGACCTCATCTCTACAATAAACAAAAAAGTTAGCCAGGCATGGTGGCATGCATCTGTGGTTCCAGCTACTTGGAAGACTGAGATGGAAGGTTCACCTGAGCCCAGCAGGTCAAGGCTACAGTAGCCACTGCACTCCAGCCTCGGTGACAGAGTGAGACTCCAACTCAAAAACAAAAACAAAAACAATCCACTCACCTTAGCCTCTCAAAGCACTGGGATTACAGGCTGAGCCACCGAGTACAGCTTGTTTGCCCATTTAAAAAAATGAGTCGTAGCCAGGCTCGGTGGCTCAGCCTGTAATCAATCCCGTGCCTTGGGATTGAAATTTGACCTTGTTTTTTTTGTTGTTGTTGTTGGAGTCTCACTCTGTCACCCAGACTGGAGTACAGTGAGTGGATTGCCTGAGCCCGTGGGTTCGAGACCCGTCTGGGCAACTTGGTGAGACCTCATCTCTACAGTAAGTCAAAAAATCAGCCGGGTGTGGTAGCGCATGCCTGTAA
>NW_007258109.1:301967-306689 GCF_000164805.1 Carlito syrichta | reverse complement strand
AAAAAAAAAAAAAAAAAAAAAAAAATTTGTAGAGATGAGGTCTTGCTAAGTTGTCCAAGCTGGTCTCAAATTCCTGGAATCAGGCAATCCTCTTGCCTCCACTTCCCAGAGTGCTGAGATTATAGGTGTTAGCCACCATGCCTGACTGTGACTGAATATTTTTATATTAAAATGTTTGGGAAGAAAACATTGTGCTGAGTGAACGAGTTCAGATCCAAAATAGTTCATAGTGTATGGTTTATTTATACAAAATTCTGGAGCAAAACAAACAAATCTATAGTGACAGAAAATACACCAGTGGTTGCTTGTGGGAGAGAAATGTTGATTACAAAGGGGCATGAGAAGGATTCCGGGGTGTTCGAAAGTCTATACCTTGAATGGATTGTGGGAATATACATTTGTCAAAAGTCACTGAACTGTACACTTAAAATCAGTGTGTTTATTTTTTATAAATTTCACATTGAGGAAGTTAATTTTATGTTATGTTATTTTATTATTTTTTGAGTTGGAGTCTCACTCTGTCGCCCAAGATGGAGTGCAGTGGCACGCCCATGGCCCTCGCAGCCTCGACCTGCTGGGCTCAGACGATCCTTGCGCCTCAGCCTTGATCTGCTGGGCTCAGGCAATCCTTCCACCTCAGCCTTCCAAGTAGCTGGAACTACAGGCACAAGCCACCACACCCGGCTAATTATTACTATTTTTATTATTGTAGAGACAAAGTCTCACCATGTTGCCAGGCTGGTCTTGAATCTTTGGTCTCAGGCAATCCTCTCGCCTCAGCCTCCCAAATTGCTGGGATTATAGACTTGTGCCACCGCGCCTGGCCAATGAAGTTAATTTTAAAACAAGCAGGCAAACAAAAGTGAATTGGAAACCCTGAGCTCCTAAATGGGTCCAATCCGCCTTAGTAGGTGACCTGGCTAAGCCATTTTTGGAGAGAAACCCCAAGTTTAGTATTCCTTTTATAGTGGTTGGACCTAACACAACTGACTTTTTGTTGTTGTTGTTGGTTTTTGTTTTATTTGTTTGTTTGTTTGAGATGGAGTCTTGCTATGTGGCCCAGGTTGTCTCAAAGACTTGGGCTCAAGCAGTTCTTCTACCTCACCCATTCAAGTAGCTGGGACAACAGGTGTGCACCACCATGTCTGGTTAATTTTTCTTTTCTTCTTTTTTTTTTTTTTTTTTGAGTTGGAATCTCACTCTGTCACCCAGGCTGGAAAACAGTGGCATGCTCATGGCCAACACAGTCTCAATCCTTCTTTCTCAGCCTTCCAAGTAGCTGGAACTATTGGCATGTGCCACCACACCCGGCTAATTTTTTTATTTATTGTAGAGATGAGGTCTCACCAAGTTGCCCAGCCTGGTCTTGAACTCCTCAGTTCAGGCAATCCTCTTGCCTTTGCCTCCCATTGTCCTGGGATTACAGGTGTGAGCCACCATGCCTGGGTATGCCTGGCTAATTAAAAAAATAATAATAAATAAATAAAATGTTTGTAGTGGTGGGATCTTGCTATGGTGTTCAGGCCAAGAGATGACTCGTTTAATTTTCTCCCTGCAGAGTAAAGACCTGACTGGCAGGGCCTCCGGTGTGAAGTGGGGAAAGATTAATGAGGTTTTCTTTTCTTTTAAGACAAGGTCTCGCTCTCTTGCCCAGACTGGAGTGCAGTGGCATGATCATAGCTCACTGCAGCCTAGAACTTCTGACCTCAAGCAATCCTCCTGCCTGGGTCTCCCAAATAGCTGGGATTACAGGTATGAGCCACTGTACCCAACCTGAGGTTTCTTAATCTAGTAGGCATGCCTTATCTTAGTGGAACACTTTTGACCTCCCTTTTCCTTATGGAACCTCTTTCTTTCTTTGTTTCTAGAACCCTACTGTCTCCAGATTTACCTCCCACCTGTCTGATCATTCTATCTCAGTCTCTTTGTAGACATCGATTACTTTGTTTGTTCTTTAAATATTGGCCCTGAGGCCAGCATGGTGGCTCACATCTGCACTTTGAAAGTCTGAGGTGGGAAGATCACTTGAGGCCAGGAGTTCAAGGATACAGAGAGTTATGATGGTGCCATTGCACTCTACTGTCAGTGACAGAGCCAAACCCTGTCTCTATTAAAAATAAAGATAAGAGCCGGGCTCGGTGGCTCAGCCTGTAATCCCACGCTTTTGGGAGGCTGAGGTGAGTGGATTGCCTGAGCCTGCGGGTTCGAGACCCGTCCAGGCAACTTGGCGAGACCTCATCTCTACAATAAATCAAAAAATTAGCCGGGCGTGGTAGCACACGCCTGTAGTTCCAGCTACTCGGAAGACTGAGGCAGAAGGATCGCTAAGCCCAGCAGGTCGAGGCTGCGGTGGCTGGGAGCAGCCACTGCACTCGAGTCTGGGCAATAGAGGGAGACTCCAACTCAAAAAAAAAAAATAAATTAAAAAAAAAAAAAAATATATATATATATATGTCTGTTCTTGACTCTTGTCTTTTTGTCAACTGAAATTTAATTATCTTTTATTTTAGTGATCATTCTTCCATTGACTGTATTCCTCTACTTTCTGTGTCCATCCAGTCTCTACCATGGTCTGTTAGAATTCTATCTGTTAGCCAGGCTTGGTGGTTCAGCCTGTAATCCTGCGCCTTTGGGAGGCTGAGGTGAGTGGATTGCCTGAGCCCGTGGGTTCAAGACCCGCCTGGGCAGCGAGACCTCATCTCTACAGTAAATCAAAAAAATCAGCCGGGCGTGGTAGCATATGCCTGTAATTCCGGCTACTTGGAAGGCTGAGGTGGAAGGATCACCGGAGCCCAGCAGGTCGAGGCTGCGGTGGCCGGGAGCGGCCACTGCACTCCAGTCTGGGCGACAGAGTGAGACTCCAACTCAAAAAAAAAAAAAAAGAATTCTATCTGTTGTCTTCCTTTCTAAAGCACTGCAAGAGCTTACTGAGCGGTACTGAGTGTGACAGAGAGGAAGTCAAGGTCAGAGAAGAAACCATTCATCAGAGCCTGAAGGCCGCCAGCTGGTTCAGCAATGTCCCAGACTTGGCAGGAGATCCCGACACAGATGGAGGCCAAGCCTAGGCACAGATGCAGCATTGCTGTTTCACACGTCTCTGCTTCCTACGTGTGATGACCTGCTTCAGTCCTGTTGTCCCCAGCAGAGGAGCCCTCTCCCAACACAGAGTAAAAACTGGGGCACTCTGGCTTTTCTTCTTTTGTTATGGAACATTTTTATAATGAAATGTTTAGGAAGAAAATATTGTACTAAATGAAAAAAAGCTAGAAACTGAAGAGTCTCTATTGTTCCAGTGCCTGATACCGAGGTTAAAGTCAGGGCTATATTCCCTGGCTTAGGACACAGGCTCCATGGGAGAGTCTTGTGCAAACATCCCCTCCTGGGGCCTCCAGAGCTGCTTCACTAGGGGAGATGCCATTTGAAAGTAGGCATGCTGGCCAGGCACGGTGGCTCAGCCTGTAATCCCAGCACTTTGGGAGGCCGAGGCGAGAGGATTGCCTGAGCCCGAGGGTGTGATACCAGCTTGGGCTGTAGTGGCCGATTGTTCAATCCAAGAGACCACCAAGAGCCAATTCCAATGAAAGTTCGAGAGGGTCTTTATTTACAAGCTCGAGCCTGGACTTCTGTCGACAACCGACACAGTAGAGTACATACAGAGGCCCTGATTTCTTTAAGCAGGTGCCTTTTATACTTTTACACAAAGGGAGGAGGAGTTTGGGGGGCTTTCCAGTGTTGTTACCATTTAACTGGGTAGTTCCTCTGGTGGTCAGCTTAATCGTGGAGGATTGGCTAGCCTGACTCGGCCTGACCTTGGTCCACTAGCTGGGGAAGTTGCAGAGACATCTGGGAACTTAGGTGATTACCCCCTGGCACCTGATTGGTTGTTGCTAAGGGGAAAGTGAGATAAGGGAAGAATATCTGGAGCTTTGCAGTTTTTCCCATAGCTGGAACTTTAAACAGTTACAGGTTATGTTTTAAGACAGAAAACTAAAAACTAAAAATGGCTGTGCTATTGTCCACAAGTCAATTACATATTTATTGGGTTATAGCATGCTTTTTACCTAAGTTTATAGTATACTCTATTATGGTCCTCTCATTCCCCCCTTCTCATGAGGGTAGAGTGAATCTAATCTTGGATTCCTTCAACATGCTGAGTTGTCCAGGGGTACCTGTTGATATTGTTGTCTGAGGACCATAAGGTGCACAGTATTTATTCTAGCTTTTACAAAAGTGATTAGCTTGTTTATAATACATGGACCGAAGGTTAGCAATAGCAAGAGTATGATCACGGGGCCTATTAAAGCAGACAATAGTGTGGTTAACCAAGGTGAATAGTTAAACCAACTTTCAAACCATCCCTATTTTTGCTCCCGCTCTAATTTACGCTTAGCCAAACCTTCTCGCACTTTAGCCATGGATTCCTTTAATATTCCTGAGTGGTCGGTGTAGAAACAACATTCTTTTCCCAGGGCGGCGCAAAGGCCACCTTGCTGGAGGAACAGTAGATCTAAGCCTCTGCGGTTTTGCAGAACTACTTCAGACAGAGAGGTTAGGGATTCCTGTAAGTGTGAAATAGAAGTTTCTATTCTTTCTATGTCAGAATCTATTGCAGCCTGAAGGCTATTGTAATGATGGGATTGAGTGGCTAGGGAGGCGATACCTGTCCCTGCCCTGGCAAGGCCTAGGCCTAGCAACACTGACAGGGTTATTGCAGTGACCGGT
>NW_007258109.1:301268-301911 GCF_000164805.1 Carlito syrichta | reverse complement strand
GTATGTCCCAGAGAGGGTGGGAGGAGGCGTTCCAGAAAAAGTATGAGGATGTATTTAGTACAGGGGTTTTCTTTATAGAGGAAATAGCTGCAGTGTTGCCGCGGCACGGGGTGTGCATGGCAGTAGTGAAAAGCGCACTGCTTGGCTCAGGTCTAGGAATTGATTCAGTAGTTGGCTTATCTGTGGGTGGTGCAAACCCCCGAATATGTTGTCCAAAATTAGATCGGGTGAGCCCCCGGATGGCGCTGAGGGTTTGGACTTTTAGTCTAATCATGAAAAGACTCCCTAGATCACGCCATCCTGTTCTAGGGTCGTCATATAACCTGATTCCCCACGTTTTCCCGACCATCCAGTCTGTAACTCGGCGCCCTGCCAGGGTGAAGTCTATCATGAGGGGGTCACAGTAGGAGAGGGAGGGTGTCACAAACATACCCTGAATCTGACAGGGCCCCTTCTTATAACCTGAGGGGTTTCTTTTTATAGTGATTAAGTCATTGGTTTTGGCAGGGACCCAAGGTACGGTGGAGACACAGGCCCATGCTGGGCAATAATATTGACCGGGGTCTGTGCATGCCTCATCCTGGTCATGGCCGGGGCATACATAAAACTGATACTGCTTGTTATAGCCTAGCTTTGAAATTAC
>NW_007258109.1:299536-300891 GCF_000164805.1 Carlito syrichta | reverse complement strand
ATTAGGGACTGCCCAAAGGGATTCCATCCCTGTCACAAAGAAGCAGAAGGAAAAGAAGCGCGACACAGTCTCAGCTTTAGAGGATTGTCCTTGTCCAGTCGGCTGTTCCATTTGGGTGCATAGTTTTTCAGCACAGCAGGGGTGTCAGCAAGCTTGGAGTGGGTGTGGTGTATCCAAGATGCAATGCCTTCCACCTTCAAGGCAGTGGGGGTGGACAGGATCACAACGTACGGTCCTTTCCACCGTGTCTGCAGAGTCTCGTGTTGATGTCGCCGGATGTACACCCAGTCCCCCGGTTGGAAGTTGTGGGGAGTTGGCGGTGGTCCGGTCTCATAAAGGGCTTTCAGTCTGGGCCATACCTGCTCGTGGACCCTTTGCAGAGTTTGGAGGGAAAAAAGGAGTTTTTGATCATCTATGTCTGTTAATAGTTCTGTTCTTAGGTTAGGTATGACCGTTGGAGGCACGCCAAACAGATTTCCAAAGGAGTAAACCCTAACTTATAGGGTGAGTTATGCACCCTATATAGCGCAAAGGGAAGGAGAGTCACCCAGTCCCCGCCAGTCTCCTGAACTAATTTAGTTAAGGTCTCTTTTAGGGTTCTATTCATTCTTTCTACCTATCCTGAGCTCTGGGGCCTGTATGCACAGTGTAATTTCCAATCCGCCCTCAGGGTCTGAGCTACTCCCTGTATTACCTTAGAGATGAAGCTGAGGCCGTTGTCCGATCCGATCTGGACCGGGAAGCCATACCTGGGCATCAGATCTTCCAAGAGTTTCTTGGCCACCACCTGTGCAGTTTCATTCTTGGTAGGGAATGCCTCCGTCCACCCTGAAAACGTGTCTATAAACACTAGTAAGTACTTGTATCTGTACTTTCCTGGTCCACTTCCCAGTATGCTCCTGGCCAGTTTCCTCGAAGTCTGGTCCCCAGGTTTTGTTTGGGATTGGTTGCGTTGACAACCCGACAAGCCTGACATTGATTTATAATTTGTCCAATTATTTTTCAAACGTTGGGTATAACTATGTTTGCATGGCGTATTAATTCTTCCATTTTTCTGGTTCCCATGTGGGTACTTCTGTGCATTTTTATAAGCAGTTGCCAACCCAACTGTTCTGGAAGGATAACATCCCATTTGCTGGTGGTTGTATCCCAGTGTTGGATCCACCACCGGCCATTTGCGAACATAACTCCAGCCTGCCCATTTATCCATTTTAAATCCTCCTCTGTATAGTTCGGGCTCTCTGGCAGATCCGGGGGCCCAGGGTCTGGCAGTGTGGTCACTAGGACATGGTTTCCAGAAAGGGCCGCCTTTTTGGCCTCAGCATCTGCCAGACGGTTTCCCCGTGCCACTGGCG
>NW_007258109.1:287315-299516 GCF_000164805.1 Carlito syrichta | reverse complement strand
TTTCCTTCTGCAGTTAAGAGCCCTCTCTCCTTATAGATGGCTCCATGAATGTGCGCAGTTACAAAAGTATACCTGCTGTCAGTATAAACATTTATTCTCTGCCTTTTTCCCATGACTAGGGCTTTAGTGAGGGTAATGAGCTCAGCTCGCTGTGCCGAGGTTCCGGCCGCAAGTGGTGCTGCCAATAAGGTCTCAGTCTCTGTAGTCACTGCTGCCCCAGCATACCTGGTTCCGCCCCGCACGAAGCTGCTGCCATCTGTGTACCAGGTTTCTTCGGCGTTGGTTAGGGGTCGGTCCCGGAGGTCTTCCGTATTCTGTGGACCTGCGCCAGGATGTCCTGGCAGTCGTGCAGGGGGCCTTCCCCATCCGGGTCAGGTAGCAGGGTGGCTGGATTTAGAGTAGCCGGAGCCTGAAACAAAATTCTGGCTGGGTTTAAAAGGAGACTTTGATAATGAGTTAGCCAGGCATTACTTATCCATCTGTCGGGTGGTTGTTTTAGAACTCCCTCCACAGCATGAGGGGCAGTAACATGTAGTTCTTTTCCCATGGTGATTTTGTCAGCGTCCTTGACCATAGTGGCAACTGCCATGATGATTCGTAGGCATGGGAGCCACCCGGCAGCCACGGAGTCTAACTTTTTTTGACAAGTATGCCACTGACCTCTTCCATGGCCCTATTTGCTGCAACAGCACTCCTTTGGCTATTCCCTTAGACTCATCAACAAACAAGAAAAAGGGTTTAGTCAGATCTGGCAGTCCCAGAGCTGGGGCTGACACCAGGGCTTGTTTAAGAGTTTTAAAAGATCTGTTCATGTCCTCCATCCATATGAGGTCGGACTTATTTTTGGTGGCCTCATATGGTGCAAACCCAGGAATCCATAGGCGGCAAAAGCCAACTGATCCTAAGAACTCACGTACCTGTCGTACATTCTGTGGTTGTGGAATTCTCAGTACCATTTCCTTCCGGGCATCCGATAGCCATCTCTGCCCATCCTTCAGTTTGTAGCCCAGGTAACTTACTTCAGTTTTGCAGATCTGAGCCTTTTTGGCCGAGGCTCGATAGCCCAGAGTACCTAGTGTTTGCAGCAAATCTCTGGTGCCTTGTAAGCACGCGTCCCGATTTTCTGCGGCTAGCAGAATATCATCCACGTACTGCAACAGGGTTAGGGTGGTGTGTGTTTTATGAAACTCACCCAGGTCTTCATGTAAGGCTTCATCGAAGATGGTGGGAGAGTTTTTAAATCCTTGGGGAAGCCGGGTCCAGGTGAGTTGCCCACTGATTCCTCTTTCCAGGTCCAGCCACTCGAAGGCGAAGATGTCCTGACTCCGTGGGGCCAGCGGTAAGCTGAAAAAGGCATCTTTTAAATGTAATACCGAGTACCAAACCTTGTCCGGGGCCAGGGCAGTGAGGAGGGTATAGGGATTAGGGACCGTGGGGTGTATGTCCATCACCCAGCGGTTTACTTCCTGTAAGTCCTGAACAGGCCGGTAATCATTTGAATTTGGCTTTTTCACTGGCAGCAGGGGTGTCTTCCAGGCAGACTGACAAGGCCGTAATATTCCCTCATCCAACAGCCGCCATATGTGGGGGGTTATCCCATTTCGTGCTGCCACAGGGATTGGATACTGCCAGACCCGGGCTGGATCCACTCCGGGCTTTAGTTCCACAAACACTGCTGGCCTGTGTTTAGCCAACCCTATTCCTCCAGTTTCTGCCCAGGCTAGGGGAATTTCCCGAAGCCAGTCCTGAATGTCCAATTCCATCTCTGGGTCAGGAGCCTGACACAGCCTGTATTCATCTTCTAATTTTACAGTTAGAATCTGCAGGGGGCGCCCAACTGAATCTGTTACTGTCACCCCGTCCAACTGAAAGCTGAGGTTTGCTTCCACTTTGGTTAACAGATCTCTCCCAAACAAAGGGTATGGGCAGTCAGGAAGAACTAAGAACTCATGGGCGACCATACCAGTGCTTAAATTCACGGTTCTCTTAGTGGTCCAGTGTGCCGGTCTTATCTCGTTAGTTCCTTGAATCCATGAGATTTTGTCTGAGAGAGGGCCTTATGGTTTTAATAATACGGATCGCTCCACTCCTGAATCCACATGAAAGGTCACGGGTTTCCCCCCTACCTCCAAGGTTATCCGGGCTCAGGGGGAGACTCTGAGCCCTGACCTCCCTATTCAGTTACAAGTACAGTCACTTTTTTCTCAGGTCAGGAAGGGCGCTTAGGGCAGTTCTTTATGTAGTGCCCTTCCTCCTTGCAGTAGAAGCACTGATTTCTCCCTATCTTGGGGCGATCTGGCTGGGGGTCCCCCGGTTTGTTGCCTGACTCAGAAGTCAATTTTTTTAGCTGCTTCTGTTTTTCCTTGGGGTCGTGGGTGGTGGCAGCCAGGAGGATTCTGGCTAATTCCCTGGTCTGTCTTTCACTACGTCTATCCTGGCGTTCTTCTGGACTCTCCCTATTGATATAGGCCTTCTCAGCCACCTCCAGCAGATCCTGTCAGCTTTTCTCTTCTAATCTTTCTACTTTCTGCAGCTTTCTTTTGATATCTGGTGCTGCCTGATTAACGAACGCCATGATCACAGCCACTTTGGTTTCTGGTGCCTCTGGATTCATTGGGGTGTATTGACGGAAGGCTTCCGTAATACGCTCTAAAAACGCGGCTGGACTCTCATTCCTGTCCTGTCTTATGTTATATACCTTAGCCAAATTAGTGGGCTTACGAGCAGCTGCCCGGAGATCTGCCATCAGAGCCTGGCGGTAGACCTGAAGTTTCTCCTTACCTTCTGCTGTGTTAAAATCCCATTCAGGTCGGGAAAGGGGAAGTCTCATTGATAAGATCCGGATTGGTGGTGGGCTGTCCATCAACTCCCGGAACCAACTTCCGGGCCTCTGTCTGGATTCTTTCTTTTTCTTCAGTGGTGAATAATACCTGTAGAAGCATCTGGCAATCATCCCAGGTAGGCTGGTGGGTAAAGAGAATGCTTTCTAGCAAGTTAATCAGCCCTCTAGGATTCTCAGAGAAAGTAGCAGTTTGCGTTTTCCAGTTGTATAAATCGCTAGTGGAAAATGGCCAATAATGCATGGGTTGGTTCCCGGCCTCATCTGGGGGCCCAGCCACTCTCAGTGGCAAAATTACCGTGGAGTCAGCTGGACCCATTCCAGGACCACCCGCCCTGGCGACCCTCCCTCAAGTTCCAGTGGCTGGTCCATCCATTTCTCCTCCTTGCCTTCCCTCCCCGGCTGCTCCTGGCTCCACCTCTGCAGTGGCGGCGGTGGTGGCGGCGGCAGCTTGGGGCACAGGTGGGGCTGAAGGCCTAGGGGGAGCTGACTGATATGGGGGGGGAAATCATCTCTTCCAAGTTAGAATCAGGGAGAACAGGATAAAAGGGGTTCTTTGGGGGCTTATAGAAGGGATTCTACTTCTTGCGAGGCTGTGATGACACACTCTCTGGTGGCTCCAAAGTTTCCGCCCCCTTCTCCTGTATCGTGAGCATGCTCAATGCCTTTAATGGGGTAGGAAGATAGGGTTTCACCCAAGGGGGAGGGGATTCCACTATATCATGCCAGACCAGTATATAAGGTAGTTGGTCTGGGTGGCCCTGGGAGCCTCTTTGGAGAATAACATTCTTGACCTGCAAAAGAACACTCCTTAGAAAGGTCCCTTCTCGTGGCCAGCCCACATTAAATGCGGGCCACTCAGTGGCACACAGATCCCGGAACTTCTTCTTGTGAATTTCAACACTGAAATTGTGCGCTCTTTTCTTTAGTTCTGAAAAGTTTTCAGTCATGAGAGTTAATGGCGTTATTTGAGTCTGTCCCATCTCACTCATCAGTACTGTCACCCCAACAAACAACCGACAAAACAAAGGGAAAACGGCAAGAGACTCGACAAGAGACAGACAGTAGCGGCCGCAAATCCAAAAGTACGATAGGGGAGAGACAGATCATCTACGAGTCTGACCTTCCCCACAGATGAAGACCTTGTCTTCCTGATAGGGACGTGAGACGTCTCCCACGAGCCCCGGCCGGCGGCTTTCCAGCACATCCACCTAGCCTGATGCCGACCTCAGAACAAAGTGTGGAGCTCCACCTGAGACATAGAACACAGATGCGCTAACCCGGGAGCGACTTACCGAATGCCGGCCTGAAAACCCTCCGGACTGGGGTCTTGGGGGGGGGGGGTCTCTGGGATCCCGGACGAGCCCCCAAATGTAGTGGCCGATTATTCAATCCGAGAGACCACCAAGAGCCAATTCCGATGAAAGTTCAAGAGGGTCTTTATTTACAAACTCGAGCCTGGACCTCTGTTGACAACTGACACAGCGGAGTACATACAGAGGCCCTGATTTCTTTAAGCAGGTGCCTTTTATGCTTTTACACAAAGGGAGGAGGAGTTTGGGGGGCTTTCCAGTGTTGTTACCATTTAATTGAGTAGTTCCTCTGGTGGTCAGCTTAATCGTGGAGGATTGGCTAGCCTGACTCGGGCTGACCTTGGTCCACTAGCTGGGGAAGTTGCAGAGACATCTGGGAACTTAGGTGATTACCCCCTGGCACCTGATTGGTTGTTGCTAAGGGGAAAGTGAGATAAGGGAAGAATAACTGGAGCTTTGCAGTTTTTCCCATAGCTGGAACTTTAAACAGTTACAGGTTATGTTTTAAGACAGAAAACTAAAAACTAAAAATGGCTGTGCTATTGTCCACAAGTCAATTATATATTTATTGGGTTATAGCATGCTTTTAACCTAAGTTTATAGTATACTCTATTATGGTCCTCTCAGGGCAACTTGGTGAGACCTTTTCACTACAATAAATCACAAAAACTAGCTGGGTGTGGTGGTGTGCGTCTGTAGTTCCAGCTACTTGGAAGACTGAAATGGAAGGATCACCTGAGCCCAGAGGGTCAAGGCTGCGGTGGCCATGAGCATGCCACTGCACTCCAGCCTGGGCGATAAAGATTAAGACTCTGACTCAAAAAAAAAAAGAAAGAAAGACAGTAGGCATGCCATCAGTGGTAGCTACTATTACATCTCAGGCATACCATATGGCACGATCAGGGCTCACTGCAGCCTAGACCTCCTGGGCTCAGGCAATCCTCTTACCTCAGCCTCCTGAGTAGCTGAGACTACAGGTGCATGCCACCATGCCTGGCTAATTTTTTGATTTTTTTTGTAGAGACAGAGTCTCACTATGCTGCCCAGGCTTGTTTAAGCCCCTAGCCTCAGGTAATCCTCCTGCCTTCACCTCCCAAAGTGCTGAAAGTGTGAACCACCTTGCCTGGCAATATGGACTTTATATACAATCATTTCATGTAATCCTTCTGTAGGGAACATTGTCCTCATTTTGCTTACAAGAAATTAAGGCACAGAGAGGCTAAATAATTAAGTAAGCAGAGTTTGCAGTCATACCGGCAATAATAAGCACAGTTTGGTTTCAAAACCAGGGAGTGTAACTTTAGTGCTCATGCTCTAGGAGAAGCCTGTTGCTTGTTGTTAACCAAACAGGTGGGCCATGTTAGGACTATAGATGCCTTCTGTCCCCACGTTAAATAGAGATAGTGACACTGGCTACATGTGGGTAATCAGGCCAACCAATCTCCAGGATGAATTTCTCCATATTCTGTAGCAGAGGTTCCTAGACTTTTGGATTTCATGGACCAGGAATTGGAACGGGAACCTATGACTGCCAAGCTTTCTTTGGGCAAAACAAGGGTATTAAAAATAAACATAACTTCAGTGAACACAAACACACACATGCACACTTTTTTGAAATGGAGCCTCGCTATGTTACTCGGCCTGGTCTCAAACTCCTGGGCTTAAGTGATCCTCCTGCTTCAGCCTCCTGATTAGCTGGGATTACAGGTGTATGGACTGTGCTTGGCCCAAATGAACATATCTGCTATCATTATAAGTTCATAACAGGGAAAACATAAAAAATACAAAGAACAGTAACCGCATAGAGAATAACCCTTTAAGTTGAATATCTTGAGCTTTGTGTGTATGTTTCTAATTTTTTTGGTACACCAAGGAAAATTTTATTTCCTTTATTTTACTTATGTATTTGCTTATTTATTTATTTTTGAGTCAGGGTCTTCCTCTGTCACCCAGGCTCATTTCAGCCTCCGCTTCCTGGGGTCAGGCAACCCTTCCATCTCAGCCTCCTGTGTAGCTGGGACTACAGGTGCCTGCCACCATGCCCAGCTTAGTTTTTGTTTTTTGTTTTTTTTGTAGAAACAAGGTCTTGCTATGTTGCCTAGGCTGATCTTGAACTCTTGGGCTCGAGCAATCCTCTCACCTCAGCCTCCCAAAGTGCTGGGATTATAGGTGTGAGTGCCTGGTCCAGAAAATTTTGTTCCAGACCAGCACCTGTCCTTAATTTGGAACCCACTACTCTAGAACACCTGGTTTAGCACTTCCATCACCACTTTCAACCCACCCCACCCATTCCAAGTGCAAGCCCTTTCTGGTTGGCAGTAGCTCCATCACAGCAGACTTCCCCAAGGCCCGTCTTGTGTACCCCCAATTCCTACCATTCCACACGCACCAGCATGACTGCTAAACCAGCACCTGCACTTCTTTCCCTGAGGGGTTTGTCTGGCCCTCATCGGGAGTCCGCATTTCTCTCCTGTTTGGCCGGAGGGCCCAGCATTTAACTCCCCTGTGCCTTCCTCACCCCTGGCCCCAGCAGCCCTCAGACAATGACTGGGTGTCCACATCTGTGCACATTCCAACCTGCAAGTCCACTGTCTGTGCACATTCCTTATAGCCGGCCACCTCTTGGACTTCAGGATGGGCATCCTTGCAGGACAGTTTGCCCTTAGGGGATAGACTTGGAGAAGAGGCCAAGGCAGACCCTGGTGAGAGGCTCAGGGCTCTTCAAACAGAGAACTTAAGGGCTTGGCTACTCAGGAGGGTTCTAGACAGAGTCTCACTCTGTTGCCCTGGCTGGAGTGCAATAGCACACTCACGGCCACCGCAGCCTCAATCTGCTGGGCTAAGGTGATCCTTCCGCCTCAGCCTTCTAATAGCTGGAACTACTGTCATGCGCCACCTTGCCTGGCGAATTTTTTTTTTTTAATTGTAGAGATGAGGTCTCGCCAAGTTGCCCAGGCTGATCTCAAACCTGTGGGCTCAGGCAATACCTCCCACCTCTCTAATCATTCTCTCCACCCAAGAAGAGCTGGAACAGGGCCCTTCTAAATCAGGACCCACAACAGGGTTGCCCATTGCCTGGGCCCAAGGGCTTAAGACGCTTAAGACCCTGAGCTTAAGACGCTCTTTCTCCACACTCAACAAAGAACCAACAAATATTCATGTATTCATCAAATCCAGTGGTTATCAGCGGCACATCAGACTCTCCAAGGAGCTTTAAAAACCTCAATGGGGTTGGGTGTGGTGGCTCACACCTGTAATCCCAGCATTTTGGGAGACCGAGACAAGGACAATTGCTTGAACGTAGGAGTTCAAAACCAACCTAGGCAACGTAGTGAGACCCTGTCTCTACAAAAAATTTTAAAAATCAGCCAGGTATGGTGGTGCATGCCTGTAGTCCCAGCTATTGGGAGGCTGAGGAAGAAGGATCACCTGAGTCCAGGAGGTTAAGACTGTGGTGAACCATAATCGTGCCCCTGCACTCTAGCCTGGGCGACAGAGTGAGATACTGACTCAGAAAAAAATCTCAATGGCTAGGTAACATCCCAAACTAATTAAATAGAATCTCTGACAGTAGTACTCAGGGATTAAAGTTCTCCAGCTGATTTCCATGTACAGCCAAGATTCAGAACAACTGATCCCATCTAAACATTTTTTTCTCTGCCTCTCCAGCCCCCTCAACTATAAGTCAATTTTCAGATGAAGAACCTGAGGCTTATTGTAAGTAATTTGAGACATCGCACAACTAGCTTGGGGTGGAATTAGGACAGGATCCCAGACCTCCCAACAACACATCCAGTGCTTTTCCTTACAGCACAGTGAATGTCCTGGGAAGTGGAGAATTAGTAGACACAACAAAGACTTCACATCTAGGATTCCTGGTCACACATCCTACTCCAACATTCTGGAAGATATTCTTGAAAAGAACACTGTAAGCACTTCATTCTAATATGCTGGGGCTATGGTTTGGATATTTGCTGTCTCCAAACCTCATGTTGAAATCTGAACCCAATGTAGGAGGTGGGGCCTAATAAGAGGTGTTTGGGTTTTGGGGGTGGATCCTTCATGAATAGATTAATGCCCTTCCTGGGGAGGAGGGTGGTGAACATTCCAACCTGCAACCTCTAGGAACCTCTATTACTTCCCAGGATAGGCCAGGCAAGGTGGCTTACGCCTGTAATCTCAGCACTTTGGGAGGTTAAGGCGGGAGGATTGCTTCAGCCCAGGAGTTCAAGACAGGCCTGGGCAACATAGCAAGACCTCATCTCTAAATATTAATAAAAGATTAAAAATTAAACAAAGAAAATTCTCCTACTTGGAAGGCTGAGGTGGAAGGACTGCCGGAGCCCAGAAGGTCGAGGCTGCGGTGGCCGGGAGCAGCCACTGCACTCCAGTCTGGGTGCCAGGAGAGCTGGTAGTTAAAATAACTTGCCCCCGCCCCTTCTCTCTCTTGCTTTTTCTACCATTCTGTATCTTTGCTCCCTTTACCTTCTGTCCTGAGTGGAAACAGCCCGAGGCCCTCACCAAAAGTCCAGCAGATGCCAGTGCCACACTTCCTGTACAGCTTGCAGAACTGCAAGCTAAGTAAACCTCTTTTTTTCCTAAATTACCCAGTTCCAGCAACACAGAATGGACTAAGACAGCTTGGTCTCCAGAGAAGTTGACTGAGGATTTGTACCATCAGATTTCACAAGCAAAGCAAGGTGCAGAAATTAGTAATTAACAAAGTCATTTCTAAAAATAGATCTGGCACTATTACATAAGGGTTGTGGACTCTGGAACTAGTTCTGGGTTTGAATTCCAGCTCTGTCTCTCACTAGCTGTGTGACCTTGGGTAAGTTTCCCCTTTGTGCTTCAATTTTCTCATCTGTGAAAAGGAATCATACTCAGAGTCCTAACCTCACAGAATCATTATACAAATTAATTGGCTTCCCTGGGCTACATCGAGTAAAGAGAAATTGTCTTGGGATACACATAAATTATATAGTTAGTGTATATACATAATAAGACTTTTTTTTTTTTGAGTTGGAATCTCACCCTGTCACCTAGACTGGAGTGCAGTGGCCGCTCCCGGTCACCGCAGCCTTGACCTGCTGGGCTCCGGCGATCCTTCCGCCTCAACCTTCCAAGTAGCTGGAACTATTGGCATGTGCTACCACGCCCAGCTAATTTTTGATTTATTATAGAGATGAGGTTTCGCTGCTCAGGCGGGTCTCGAACCCGCGGGCTCAGGCAATCCACTCACCTCAGCCTCCCAAAGGCACGAGATTACAGGCGGAGCCACCGAGCCCGGCAAGACTTTTTTAAAAATATTTTTTATTATAAAGTTAAGAAAAATGAGAATAATATAAAACTAGTGGGAAATTTGACCTTGTTTTTATAAAACGAATCTATCAGTTCTGGTTTCATGGAAGTGTCGCAATTCTTAGCAAGTTCTCAAGGTGCTCATCAGAAATGCTTGTTTGAATTTTGCTTTTTGTGTGCTCCATAATTAAGAAAACAGCTCTTGGAAGGCTGAGGCAGAAAGATTGCCTAAGCTCAGGAGGTCCAGGCTGAGGTGGCCGTGAGCGTACCATACTCACAAATGTATGTGCTGCCAAAAAGCAATGTCATGAATAAGGCATTGTGAAGAAAAGAAATACTAAAAAATAAATGATAAAAGATTTTGTGGGGGGCACATTACTAGCTGTCCTGGGCCACATGTGACCTGTAGGCCACAGGTCAGACATGCCAGCTTTAGGATATGTCTGGCATATAGTAGGTGCCAAATGAATTAACTAAATGCTATTATACAGCCTCTGGGAATATAGTGGTACCTTTATAATGGCAAAGGTCCTGCCCTTAGAGTTTAGAATTTATATTAACAACTTCCATTCCACCTCTTCCCAAAATTTTTCTCCTGTGGTTAAAGGCAAAAGAACAAATACATTTGAAAAACATTTTTCTGGCCTGGGTACAGTGGCTCATGCCTGAAATCTCAGCACTTTGGAAAGTCAAGGCAGGAGGATCACTTGAGGCCAGGAGTTAGAGACAAGCATGGGTAAAATAGCGAGACCTCAACTCTATAAAAAAAAAAAAAAGTTACTCAGGAGGTCAAGGCTCCAATGAACCGTGATTGTGTCACTGCACTCCAGCCTGGGTGACAGAGTGAGATCTCTACTCAAAAATCTTTTTTTCTGTCACCCCAAGAGGTTATGCTGTAATATCCATTCATTGAACAAACATTTGTGAGCTCCTACTATATACCAGGTACTACGTAAAGCAACAGTCTTTGCCCTCAAAGAATTCCGAAAGAGAACCTGGAGATATAAAACTCTTACTGAATAATGCAATATTATTCATGCACTTACACATATTATACATATAATTTTACTGATAATCCATAGCAGGTAAAGCCTTGTTTATCAGGTAATAATTTTTAGCCAAGAACTAGGAAATAAGAAGACAGAGGCCTTTGAGTACAAAAAAGGTACCACTAAGTTGATTGTTTATTTATTTATTTTGGGGGGGGTCTAGTTATTTTTTATATATTTATTTATTTTGAGTTGGAGTCTCACTCTGTCGCCCAGACTGGAGTACGGTGGCCGCTCCCGGCCACCGCAGCCTCAACCTGCTTCCGAGTAGCCGGAATTACAGGCACGCGCTACCACGCCTGGCTGATTTTTTGATTTATTGTAGAGATGAGGTCTTGCTGCCCAGGCAGGTCTCGAACCCGCGGGCTCAAGCAATCCACTCACCTCAGCCTCCCAAAGGCAGGGGATTACAGGCTGAGCCACCGAGCCCGGCTGGTCTAGTTATTTTTGTCACAAATGTTAAGTTCATTATTAACAAGTTTTCTAGATTATTAGGAGTCATGAATTGGAAAAGGAGTTTCCAGAACTGGATCGGGAGGAAGAAGTGGCATCTGACTGAGAGTAAAACAAAAGAATATGTACAAAAATGACAGAAAAAGCATCTGGAATCATCGAGTGTTCAGGCATCTTTGTGCTATAAACCAATGCAATAGCAGATGCTTTCAATCAGAGCCTGAGTCAGAAAAAGGTTAAAGAATGTTCTGTGCATGCTGTTCCAAGAGGAAGAAAACTATTTAATGTATTTTAGAAGACTTTTTGTGAAAGATGATTCAAATATTTTTTTTTTTTTTGAGTTGGAGTCTCACTCTGTCGCCCAGACTGGAGTGAAATGGCTGCTCCCAGCCACCAGCCTCGACCTGCTGAGCTCCGGCGATCCATCTGCCTCAGCCTTCCAAGTAGCTGGAACTACAGGCGCGCGCTACCACACCCGGCTAATTTTTGATTTATTGTGGAGATGAGGTCTCGCCAAGTTGCCCAGGTGGGTCTCGAACCCGCGGGTTCAGGTAATCCACTCACTTCAACCTCCCAAAGGCGCAGGATTACAGGCTGAGCCACCGAGCCTGGCTGATTCAAATATTTAAAAAAATTAGTTCTTATAGAGTTATCTGGAAGATTCATTTAAATAATAATACCAAGTAACTGGGAAACTATTGCCTTTGATTATTACTTATACATAATAATGTTAAATTCCTTTTTTTTTTTTTTGAGTTGGAGTCTCACTGTGTCACCCAGACTGGAATGCAGGGGCTGCTCCCGGCTACCACAGCCTCGACCTGCTGGGTTCCAGCGATCCTTCCGCCTCGGCCTTCCAAGTAGCTGGAACTACAGGCGTGCACTACCGTGCCCGGCTAATTTTTGATTTATTGTAGAGATGAGGTCTCACCAAGTTGCCTGGGCGGGTTTTGAACCCCCAAGCTCTAGCAATCCACTCACCTCAGCCTCCCAAGGCGCAGAATTACAGGCTGAGCCACCAAGCCCAGCTAATAATGTTACGTTCTACAATATGAACAACTAAAGTATAATATACATGGGGACAAAAAAAAAAAAAGAATTATATTTTGGAGGGTAGGCCCCTTATAGTACAGGCTTCACTGCTAGGTATGTGTTCTAGGAGCCAATTGGCATCAGTGTACCAGCTAGCATTGTTGTGAGAGGCTGCATTCGGCTTCAGTGGATTTTTTTTTTTTTGAGTTGGAGT
>NW_007258109.1:275839-287243 GCF_000164805.1 Carlito syrichta | reverse complement strand
CCCGCGGGCTCAGGCAATCCATTCACCTCAGCCTCCCAAAGGCGCGGGATTACAGGCGAGCCACTGAGCCCGGCTTTCAGTGGATTTTTTTTCTTTCGGAGACTCTTTCAATATGTTTGCCCATTTTTATGATGGATGATTTACAAGTGCACCTGTCCACATCGCACTGAGTGTTCAGCAGATTTTGATAAAAAATGGTATGACCTCCATGCCCCATCCTCCCTATACACCTGCTTTGCCCTGGGCAACTTTTTTGTTTGTTTCCCTGGATGAAAGGGGTCCTCAAAGGGAAACATTTTGCTGATATGGAAGAAGTGAAATGAAAAACAGCAGAAGCACTAAAAGGCATCCAAATTGACAAATTCAAAAACTGTTTTGAGCAGTGGAAAAAGAGTCTTGATAGGGGTATTGTGTCAAATGGAGAGTACTTTGAAGGTGACTGAAGTTTAAACATGTAAGAATAAATACACAATTTTTTTTTTGAGTTGGAGTCTTACTCTGTCTCCCAGGCTAGAATGCAGTGGCACACTCACAGCCCACTGCAGCCTCAACTTGCTGGGCTCAGGTAATCCTTCTACCTCAGCCTTCTATGTAGCTGGAACTACAGGCACGCACCACTACGCCTGGCTAATTTTTTGATTTATTGTAGAGATGAGGTCTCCGCCAAGTTTCCCAGGCTGGTCTCAAACCCATGGGCTCAGGCAATCCACTCACCTTGGCCTCCCAAAGTGCTGGGATTGTAGGTGTGAGCCACTGCACCTGGTAATGCACAATTTTTCTTTTTGTTGAATTGGAGCCTCACCCTGTCACCCAGGCTGAGGTGCCGTGGCACACTCATGGCCACCGCAGCCTCCACCTGCTGGGCGCAGGTGATGCTTCCACTTCAGCTTTCCAAGTAAGTGGAACAATACACAATTTTTTTTTTTTTTTGAGTTGGAGTCTCATTCCTTTGCACAGGCTGGAATGCAGTGGCATGCAGTCTCATGGCACCCCAGTGTCGACCTGCTGGGCTCTGGCAATCCTTCAGCCTTAACCTTCCAAGTAGCGGGAATTACAGACATGCACTACCACACCCAGCTATTTTTTTATTTTATTGTAGAAACGAGATCTCGCCAAGTTGCCCAAGCTGGTCTCGAACCCTCAGGCTCAGCCTCGCAAAGTGCTGGGATTACAGGCTGAGCCACCAACCCCAGCCCACAATTTTTTATTAATAAATTCTGGGGTTTTTTGGGTCCTCCTCGTGTAATAAAATGCTGTTTATAGGTAAAGATGAGAAGAAAAGAAAAATTTCAAGTAGAGTCATCAAGGAATGAATATTGAAGACTAATGCTAGGTCTGAAAACTGTTTCAGCAAAAACATGGGGCAAAATTGAGTGAGAGGAGATAACAGTCCGAGTGAAACAATTGTTATTGTTGAAGACGTTAAAAATGTGGCTGGGCATGGTAGCTCAAGCTTGCAATCCAAGCGCTTTGGAAGACCGAGGTGGGAGGATCACTTGAGATCAGGAATTTGAGACCCACTGGGCAACATAGCAAGACCCTGTCTCTACAAAAAACATTTCTTTTTTTGAGTTGGAGTCTCACTCCATCGCCCAGGCTGGAGTGCATACTCATGGCCACCCCAGCACTGACCTGCTGGACTCGGGTGATCCTTCCATCTCAGCCTTCCGAACAGCTGGAACTATAGGCTTTTTACCATGCCCAGCTAATTTTTTTTTTTTGGATATATTGTAGAGATGAGGTCTTACCATGTTGCCCAGGCTGGTCTCAAACCCGTGGGCTCAGGCAATCCTCTCGCCTTGGCTTCCCAAAGTGCTGGGATTACATGCTTGAGCCACCATGCCCGGCCAACAAAAAACATTTTAAAAAATTAGCCAAGCCAGACTTGGTGGCTCAGCCTGTAATCCCGTGCCTTTGGGAGGCTGAGGTGAGTGGATTGCCTGAGCCCGTGGGTTAGAGACCCTCCTGGGCAACTTGGCGAGACCTCATCTCTACAATAAATCAAAAATTATTAGCCGGGCATGGTAGCGCACGCCTGTAGTTCCAGCTACTTGGAAGGCTGAGGCGGAAGGATCGCTGGAGCCCAGCAGGTCGAGGCTGCGGTGGCCGGGAGCGGCCACTGCACGCCAGTCTGGGTGACAGAGTGAGACTCCAACTCAGAAAAAAAAAAAAAATTAGCCAGGCAAGGTGGCACACTTGTAGTCCCAGGTACTCAAGAGGCTAAGGCAGGCTGATCGCTTAAGCTCAGGACAGTGAGTTATGCTTGCGCTACTGCACTCCAGCCTGGGCAACAGAGCAAAACCCCAACTCAAAATAATAATAATAATAATGCCAGAAAGTAAAATGCAGCAAAGTAAATTCCTGTTTGATCAACTTCTTACTATGAAGGTTTTCAACACTTGTTCCTGTAGAAAATGAATTAGGAAAACATGCTTCTTATATTTATTTTGAGTATATGTGTACCTGTTCTAATTCATGCATTTATCTAATAGACACTCACTGAGTAACTATTAAGCATCAGGCATTATTCTAGGTGCTAAGGGTGTCTCCAAGAACAAACTGGTTCTGCCCTCCAAGAGGTCCTAGCATGTAGAGTACAAAGAGATAACAGAGAAAACACTGAAGCGTGTATGCTTATTAATCATTGTGTATGTGATAAATGCATATCTTATTTAAACAAAACAAAAGCCTTGCTACCCCATTAGTCAGATTTGAGACAGTAGACAGTGCAGAACAGCAGAGAGACCATGGGCTGTGCAGTAAGAGATCTGAATTCAAATTCCGACTCTGAAACTTTGGAGTCAATGTTAGACAAATATCTACATGTGATCCTGCATTCTTTCAATTATATTTAGGACACAATGCAAGACTTTTCATACACATCATTTTATTTTAAAAATCTTATCTTGAGTTTTTGTTTTTTTGCAGGTAGAAATATAAACAATTCCTATGCAAATATTAGTCAAAAAACACGGTGTCAAGAGAAAAGTATATTCTCTGAAGTTTGAAAAGAAAAGGACAGTCTACTGGAAAGGAGGTGCTTTGCAGGGTGTGACTGTATCTGTTTCTTTCCTTGTTGATTTGGATCCTTCTTGACTAATCTCTAAGATCCACAAGGGCAGGGACCCTGACTTGTTTCTCATTGTACATTCATCACTAAGAACTGTGCCTGGTACACAGTAGGTCCCTATATTAGTCGCGTACCACTCACTTCTTTAAGTAACCCCCAAATAGCAGGAGCTTAACACTGTCTATGCTAATTTTGACATCAGTAGGTGGTGACATCTATTGATGACAAAATTAATAGCTATTCAGTGCGGGTGTTTCCGGCAGGCAACTTCCTTCCATGAAGGGATTCTGGGAACTGAGACTTCACATGCTGGTGTCACCGCTCCCAGAGTACATGCTGTCCTCAGCATTCGGTCAGCACAAGGGGAAGCATGTGAAGAAGACACGCCTGCTTCTTGAGAGCCTCGTCCTGGAAATGATACCCTTCCCTTCCACTCACACTCCGTTCGTGAAGACTGCATGCTTGGCCATACTGCGATGTGGTGTGTAGTGTGAGGTGGAAAAACAGGGTCCCTGGCTTGGCAGCCATTTCCCAAGAACAATTCCATAGTATGGAAAGGGGGCAGATTTTAGTTACAGCTAGCACTTCTGCCACAGTGCTTAGGCATTTGTTGAATGAGTGAATGAATAAATGAATGAATGGATGAGTGAGTTTTCTGAGACTGGCTGTCTTTGCAGATGCAATGCTATGTAAATCTCACAACGTGGAGAAGCTTAAATATAGCCCACGCAATTGCTGGGACTTCTGATGACTTTATGTGTTCTGCTCCCAAGCTGGAGTAACAGGGACTCGAGTACCCTCCTGTCTGAAGCAACTAAAAAACCAGGTAGACAAAATGTAGGAACAACAGGTTTTAGCTGCTGGACATCACGCAGTGATCCTTGAGAGCAGTAATGATCACTCTTACTTGTTGCCTGGAAGGAGTTTCCAGGTCATGGCCAAGGACAGGGAACTCAGGCAGAACATGGTAGACTCCTTCATTGGAGGAGGCAGAATCCAGGGAGGCCATGGTGACTGTAGTTCGTAGTTTGCAGGGCAAAGTCCCAGAGGAGAGAGCGCTGAACTGAAAGGCAGCCCCAGAGTCTGCAGTCACTCTCCACTTTCAGTTGAGTAGTGATCAGTACATGAGTAAGGAAAGTGCCCAAGACTAGGGAAATAACCACCCAAAATGAGCAGAGGAATCAATTCTTATTGTCAATTCAGCAAATATTTATTGAGAATTTCTTCTTTATACAACACTGTAGGAAAAAATGGTATAACTGTGTATAAATAGTTGAAATGGGAATTTAAATTTATTATAAGAATTATGATAAAGTCTTCATTTTAAGAGGGAACTAGCTAGGCTAGGTGATGTATGCCTGTAGTTCCAGCTACCTGGGAGGCTGAGGTAGGAAGACAGCTTGAGCCCAGGAGTTCAGGGCTTTCATGTGCTATGATGGCACATGTGACTAGCCGCTGCACTCCAGCCTGGGCAACATAGCAAGACTGTCTTAAAAAAATAAAAAAAGGAGCTAAGTCCAAATTAAACGTTTGTTGAATATTTATCATGTGCAAGGCACTGTGTAGGAAATAAATGGGTAAATAAGGCAAGATTTTCAAGATTTATAATCAGGTAAAGAATAATAAGGAAAGCCGGGCTCAGTGGCTCAGCCTGTAATCCTGCGCCTTTGGGAGGCTGAGGTGAGTGGACTGCCAGAGCCCACGGATTCGCGAACCGCCTGGGCAACTTGGAGAGACCTCATCTCTACAATAAATCAAAAAATTAGCCGGGTGTGGTAGCACTCGCCTGTAGTTCCAGCTACTTGGAAGGCTGAGGCGGAAGGATCGCCGGAGGCCAGCAGGTCGAGGCTGCGGTGGCTGGGAGCAGCCACTGCACTCCAGTCTGGGCGACAGAGTGAGACTCCAACTCAAAAAAAAAAAAGAATAATAAGGAAAGTCTAAAAATACCTGAGTTATAAGATAAGTAAGATATGTTTTGTTATAAGAGTACAAAGTTCTGTACAACTGGTAGAAGGCAACGATCATTATCAAGAATTAAATGAGAAAAAAAAAATCCTTCTGCCTCTGCCTTCCAAGTAGCTGGAACCACAGACATGTGCCACAATGTCTGGCTAATTTTTAAAAATTTATTGTAGAGATGAGGTCTTACCAAGTTGCCCAAGCTGGTCTTGAACCCCTGGATTCAGGCAATCCTCTCGCCTCCACCTTCCAAAGTGCTGGGATTACAGGTGTGAGCCACACCACCTGGCCTTGAGTTGTACATTTCCGTTCAAGTCTTTTTTTTTTTTTGAGTTGGAGTCTCACTCGGTCGCCCAGACTGGAGTGCAGTGGCCGCTCCCGGCCACCGCAGCCTCGCCTGCTGGGCTCCGGCAATCCTTCCGTCTCAGCCTTCCGAGTAGCCAGAATTACAGGCGTGCGCTACCACTCCCGGCTGATTTTTTGATTTACTGTAGAGATGAGGTCTCGCTGCCCAGGCGGGTCTCGAACCCGCGGACTGAGGCGGTCCACTCACCTCAGCCTCCCAAAGGCGTGGGATTACAGGCTGAGCCACCGAGCCCGGGTTTTTTTTTTTTTTTTTAAATAGGAATCTCATTCTGTCACCCAGGTTGAGGTACATTGGCATGATCACAGCTCATTGCAGGCTCAAACTCCTGGGCTCAAGTGATCTTTCTGCCTTAGCCTTCCAAGTAGCTGGAGCTACAGGTGCATGCACCACCATGCCCTGCTAACTTTTTTATTTTTATTTTTTTAGAGAGACAAGGTCTTGATATGTTGCCCAGACTGGTTTCAAACTCCTGGGCTCAAGCAATCCACCCATCCCGGCTTTCCAAAGTACTGGGATTACAGGTGTGAGCCACCATCCCCGGCCAAAAATTGACAAGCCCAGATCAACTATAAGGAAGCATGTATAGGTCATAAACTGAGGAATTAATACCTTGAGTTAAATTCTCATATTGTTAAATATATACATTTTGAGTGATACGTTTCCCTGTGGGAAATTATTTAGCATCTACAGACATAGTTTAAGTTTCTAATTAGGATTCATTAGAAAGTATTGTCTAAATATAAAAATTTAATTTCAAGCCTGTATATCTGTGTTCAACTCTCATGCTATTGTACAAGGCTATTGCCACGTGGGATTCCAAAGTCCAGGTGATACCACTGACTGTGAAATTGATTCTTCCTTGGTAAGATGATCCTATCTGTGCTGACAAAGGCACTCTTTATTTTTAGGACAGGTATTGCCATGGTTACTGGGAACCACAGAGTTGACCTTCAGTACTATGTCACTGAACAGTTAGTGTTTCCCAAGGAAATTTTGAAGCAAGAAAATAAATGAAATAAAATATCATATAATTATAGCACAAGAAGAGCTATATTCACAAAACATTCACTTAAATGTGTAATTTATTTAAATGTATGATGCAATATTTTTTAAATCCCCATATTCTATAATAGGGTAAAATGCCTGACCAATATATTTAAAATATGAATTTAATTTAGAAAGATGTTTGATTAGTTACCAAATCAGCAGGAAAATGTATGTTAAATATTATTATTATTTCCAAATTCAGTTTGGGAATTAATTAAAATGGGAGTAGGTGGAACATTTGTAAGGAGTACTAAATGCCTTATTTATAATGAGACTTTTTAGCCATATTTTGCTGTGAAGAGCACTGTTTGGCACAGGAACTATTATTAGGAATTTTTTTTTTTTTTTGAGTCAGAGTCTCACTCTGTTGCCCAGGCTGGACTGCAGTGGCACACTACTCATGGCCACTGCAGCCTCGACCTGCTGGGCTCAGGTCATCCTTCTGCCTCAGCCTTCCAAGTGGTTGGAACTACGGGTGTGTGCCACCATGCCCGGCTAATTTTTTTTGTTTATTGTAGAGACGAGGTCTCACCAAGTTACCCAGGCTGATCTCGAATGCCTGGACTCAGACAATCCTCTCTCCTCGGCCTCCCAAAGTGCTGGGATTACAGGTTTGAGCCACCACTCCCAGCCTTATTAGTAACTATTATTATTAGGAACTATTCTTTCAGTTTTAAAATTCAAAGTGAAAATATATGACTTTTCTAAGTGACCCCAAATCTTCTGATTTACATCTTCTTGTTTGCCTTTAATGTTGACATGTTCTTATTTTGTAATGCATTCCCAGAAACATAAGTCTTTAGCAACAACCAGAATTACTTCCAGTTAGTTTTGTAATCTGGGGTCCTATTTCAAAAGAGTTACTTCATTTTGTTGCATGTGAGATTAAACAGATAAAATTTCCTAAGAAAGGGAATTTTGTCTTTTTTTAATTAATGGCTAAAGCAGTCTTAACTTGTTTATATGTATCAAAAGTAATTCAGTCTAACACAGTATATGGCATTAGCTAACATTTTAGATTTTTTATTATATGCAGCTTTATAATATAGAATAATATGATACTATATATAAATAAAACATATATTTTTATGTACAACATGGTATAGACAATTAAAATTTCTTTGTAGTAAGTCCTTCCTGATTGAATCCTAGACAAGTGAATGCAAAGTAAAAGCAAAAGCAAAGAAAAAAAAAATCCCCTTTTCTCCCCAAATTGACATTGAGGAACGCCAGGATCTGAGGGACTCCACTCATTAGCATAACCATTGGAATTGGAGTACTTTGTAACGCTGAAGATGATGAAGGCCAGTGAGGTTTACATCAAATTATGAAACTCGTTGCCAACTGAGTGAGGGGCTATCATGAAATAACATTTAATTTTTAAAAATAGGTTGGGCACAATAACTCACGTCTGTAATCCCAGCACTTTGGGAAGTGGAGGCGAGAGGAAGTGGAGGTGAGAATCCATGGGTTTGAGACCAGCCTAGGCAACATGATAAGACCTCATCTCTACAATAAATTACAAAATTAGCTGGGTGTGGTGGCCCACGCCTGTAGTTCCAGCTACTTGGAAGACTGAGGCAGAAGGATCGCCTGAGCCCAGCAGGTCAAGGCTGCGGTGGCCGTGAGCAGTGTGCCACTGCACTCCAGCCAGTGTGACAAAATGAGACTCCGACTCAAAATACATACATACATACATAAATGACCTGGGTTGTATGTAATAAATTATCCATTTAAAGTACACTAAATGCCTTATTTATAATGAAACTTTGTTAATAATTTATACACAGTATAATTGGTCAAAATCTAAAAGAAAGGTGCAGTGGCTCAAGCTTGTCATTCTAGCACTTTGGGAGGCCAAAGCAAAAGCAAAAGGACTGTCTGAGCTCAGGGGTTTGAGACCAGCCTGGGCAACTTGGTAAGACCTTGTCTCTACAATATCAAAAAAAATTATTCAGGCATTGGTAGTGTGTGCCTGTAGTTCCAGCTACTTGGAAGGCTGAGGTGGAAGGATCACCTGAGCCCAGCAGGCTGAGGCTGCGGTGACTGTGAGAGTGCCACAGCCCTACAGCCTGGACAACAGAGTGAGACTCCAACTAAAAAATAAACAAATAAAAATAAAGTACACTTAAAAAAATCTGCTACGCTTTCTGAATACTTTTTTTTTTTTTTTTTTTTTTAGTTGGATTTTCATTCTGTCGTCCAAGCTGGAGTGCCGTGGCACACTCGCGGCCACTCCAGCATCAACCTGCTGGGCTCAGGCGATTCTTCTTCCTCAGCCTACCAAGTAGCCAGAACTACAGGCATGTGCTACCACGACCAGCTAAATTATTTTATTTTATTTATTTTATTTTATTTTATTTTATTTTAATGTTGGAGTTTCACTCTGTTGCCCAGACTGGAGTGCAGTGGCCGCTCCCGGCCACTGCAGCCTCGACCTGCTGGGCTCTGGTGATCCTTCTGCCTCAGCCTTCCAAGTAGCTGGAATTACAGGTATGAGCTACCACACCCGGCTGATTTTTTTATTTATTGTAGAGATGAGGTCTCGCTGCCCAGGCGGATCTCGAACCCGCGGGCTCAGGCAATCCACTCACCTCAGCCTCCCAAAGGCGCGGGATTTCAGGCTGAGCCACCAAGCCCAGCTTATTTTTTTATTTATTGTGAGATGAGGTCTCGCCAAGTTGCCTGGGCTGGTCTCGAACCCGCAGGCCCAGGCAATCCACTTGCCTCGGCCTCCCAAAGTGCTAGGATTACAGGCTGAGCCACTGAGCCTGGTGTGAATGCTACTTTTAATGACAACTGAATATTGTGAGTAAAAGTTACAATAAATTCTAATTGTGACTTAACATGTTATAAGTGAATATTATCATATATGTAAGTTAAAAAGACACAAATATAAGCCGGGCTTGGTGGCTCAGCCTGTAATCCCATGCCTTTGGGAGGCTGAGGTGAGTGGATTGCCTGAGCCCACAGGTTCGAGACCCACCTGGGCAGCGAGACCTCATCTCTACAATAAATCAAAAAATCAGCCAGGTGTGGTAGCGCATGCCTGTAATTCCGGCTACTTGGAAGGCTGAGGCGGAAGGATCGCCGGAGCCCAGCAGGTCGAGGCTGTGCTGGCCGGGAGCGGCCACTGCACTCCAGTCTGGGCGACAGAGTGAGACTCCAACTAAAAAAACAAAAAACAAAAAAACCCCCCCACAAATATAGAAACTAAAGATAAGACAAAGATGAAACATATTTTCAAATGTCTTGCTAAGCATGATGACTATATGCTATCATTAGTTAACATATCAGATCAATACACTCATAGGGTAAAGTTCATCATACCAATACTGAATCATCAGTATAGTGAGATCCATACATTAGTCCTCTTGATTTTTTTGGTCCTTTTTTTGGTTGACTTTTCCCACGATAAGATCACCATATTTACCTGATAATGTTGCTGACAAATAATTCATAGCTCTTCTATTTTCCTCTTGTTTACTTGTTCTTATTTTATTGGTATTAGCTTCCATCAGCAGTTTCTTTATAAAAATCTTTTAAAGTCACTGATCTAAACCGGGCTTGGTGGCTTAGCCTGTAATCCCGCGCCTTTGGGAGGCTGAGGTGAGTGAATTGCCTGAGCCCGCGGGTTCGAGACCAGCCTGGGCAACTTGGTGAGACCTCATTTCTACAATAAATCAAAAAATTAGCCAGGCGTGGTAGTGCGCGCCTGTAGTTCCAGTTACTTGGAAGGCTGAGGTGGAAGGATCACCCAAGCCCAGCAGGTTGAGGCTGCAGTGACCGGGAGTGGCCACTGCACTCCAGTCTGGGTGACAGAGTGAGACTCCAACTCAAAAAAAAAAAAAAAAAGTCACTGATCTACTTAATGAAGGTGTAGTTACAAGAAGTAGATAACACATTCTAGAAGTGAGCACATCTAAAGAACAGTCTGTAGCAATCTGCTGAAAAGTCCTTTTGTTCTTTCCTCAGGAAGGGAGAATTCTTACTTTCTTCTCAGGCCACATTACTTACCACCAATCCTGTGTGACCACTTTAGTATCTATCACAGGAGAGAAAACCCCACTGTGAATCTATATATTAAACATTAGCACCATTTGGCAGGGCATGGTGGTTCACGCCTGTAATCCCAGTATTTTGGGAGGCTGAGGCAGGAGGACTGCTTGAGTCCAGGAGTTGCAGATCAGTCTGGGCAACACAGTGAGATCCTGTCTCTATTTTATAAATTAAAACAAAACAAAACAAAATTTAGCACAATTTGTTTTCATTAAGCATGGAAATAAATAAAAAGAGAAGTTTAGATACTTTTTCTCCTCACTCTCATGGATGGTCTTGTACATCCCCTGAGTTGTGTACATCCCATTTGGGGGACCACCATGTTCGCAGATAAGTCATTCTTTCAAATAAATTTTTAAAATTTTATTTAGAGTCTCACTCTGTTGCCCAGGCTGGAGTGCAGTGGCACATTCATGGCCACAGCAGCCTCGACCTGCTGGGCTCAGGTGATCCCTCCACCTCATCCTTCCAAGTAGCTGGAACCACAGGCGTGCACTACCACGCCTGGCTAATTTTTTTGATTTATTGTAGAGACAAGATTTCACCAAGCTGCCCAGACTGGTCTCGAACCCATGGGCTCAGGCAATCCTTTCGCCTCGGCCTCCCAAAGTGTTGGGATTACAGGCATGAGTCATTTTATAAAACAAATGTTTTAAAAGAAAGATGACAAATGATCAGTGATAGGGAAGAGCAGGAGAAGAATGAAGTGACTCAATTTATTTATACTTGAATACTTCTACCTAACTTCTAATCAAGTGAGCCTTGCCAATGTCCTCTCTCTACCAAGTTAAACATTTTAACATTAATATGCAGATTTCCTTTATTTATTTATTTATTCATTTATTTATTTTGAGTTGGAGTCTCACTCTGTCGCCCAGACTGGAGTGCAGTGGCCGCTCCCG
>NW_007258109.1:273197-275674 GCF_000164805.1 Carlito syrichta | reverse complement strand
AGAGATGAGGTCTCGAACCCGCAGGCTCTGGCAATCCACTCACCTCAGCCTCCCAAAGGCGCGGGATTACAGGCTGAGCCACCGAGCCCAGCTTCCTTTATTTATTTAAGTTCTCACTCTGCCACCCAGGCTGGATGGCAGTGGCACGATTATGGCTCACACCACAGACCCCAATTCCTGAGCTCAGGTGATCCTTTTGCCTCAGCCTCCTGAATATCTAGGACTACAGGTGCATGCCACCATGTCCAGTGAATTTTTTATTTTTTTTGTGGAGACAGGGTCTCACTATGTTGCCTAGGCTGGTCACAAACTCAAGTTTCCTTTAAAACCCAAGATACAGCTACTTAGAAGGATCATCTGAGCTCCGCAGGTCAAGGCTGCGGTGGCCGTGAGCGTGCTTTTGCACTCCAGCCTGGGCAACAGAGTGAGACTCCAACTCAAAAATAATAATATAATAATAATAATAATAACCCAGTAGAAAGGAGAAAAACTGGGGAAAATTCCTCTCCCCAATATTATAAGGTCTACATTTGATCGAAATAGCAAGTGAATGACTACAAACACATTCTATATACTAAATGCTGCTTGTCTCTGCTGCTTCCATCATGTTGATGTCCTGCCTTCTTTTCCATTTCCATTTCCTTCTAATTTCTTCCTTTTTTTTTTTTTTTTTTTTGAGACAGCATCTCTCTATGTTGCCCAGGCTGGACTCAAACTCCTGGGCTCAAGCAATCTTCCTGCCCCGGCCTGCAGGTGTGTCACTGTGCCTAGGTTCTAATTTGTTTCTTACATTTCCTATGCTACTTTGTCCTCTGAATTCCTCTAATCACGTTACTTTCAAGAAGACATGTCTGAATTTGTCTCATTAATTAGGTATACATCAAAACAGAGTTCCTGTCAAAGAACAGGTATACAGTAAAATATACTATATTCATTACTTCCTGTTTTTCATGAAATAAGACATGCCACATTTTAGAATTTTAAAATTCCTATTGTTTACTTCAAGTATAATTACAAAGTAGTTCCAAGAAACTGGGCATGTGGCTCACTGTAATCCTAGCTACTCAGGAGGCTGAGGCTAGAGGATGACTTGAGGCCAAGAGTTTGAGACCAGCCTGGACAACATAGTGAGACCTCATCTCTTTAGGATTGCCTAAGTCCAAAGAGATCTCAAAGGCTAATTTTATGGCATATTATAGCACTTATCACACATGACACAATAGGTAATTTAATATAGTGGTTACTATGGGCTATGGAGTAAGACCTGGATTCAAAATCTAACTTTGGAACTTGCTGGGTCATCTTAGCTTTTGTTACTTTAATTATATGAATTTGTTTCACATACAAAATGGAGCTAATAATACTTTTTTTTGTTTTGTATTCCTTTTACTACTGGCAAGCTGTGAGGGCCTCATAACTCTTTTACATATTATCACCTACAGTGGCAAGACACATTTACCTTTAGTGTTGTTTACAATAGTATTAGGTTCACGCAAAAGTAATTTTGATTTTTGCAGTGTTGATATTTAAAATTTTTTTTAATTTTAAAGATGTGGGGTATAATTCAGGGTTAGGTATATGAATTTTCATTATGCAGGTACCCTTGCGGATGAGGTGTGTCCCTCCCTCCCCTGACAGTTTTTTCTTAACTACCAATCCCACACCCCCTCCCCTGGCAGTTTCCCACTAGTGCCAATCCATTTCTTATAGTATTATGATAATTGTTTAAGGTCCACTTATGAGTGAGAACATGTGGTACACAGTTGTATTGTTGCATTTGCCATTTAATATTGGAATACATTCTTAAATAAATGTGGTCATGTTATACATCATTTTGGTGCATATGTCTCGCTTTGTTTTCTTTGCTAATTACTTATTACTTGATGTTAATTTTATATTTATTTTAGACTATGAACATGATGTTAGACAAAAAGCAAATTTGAGTGATTTTCTTATTCAAGTTCAAAATGGATCATAAAGCAGTGGAGACAACTCACAACATCAAGAATGCACTTGGCCTAGGAACTGTTAATGAACGTACAGTGTAGTGGTGGTTTGAGAAGTTTTGCAAAAGAGACAAGAAGATGAGGAGCATAGTGGCTGGCCATCAGAAGTTGACAATGACCAAATGAGAGCAATCATCGAAGCTGAGCCTCTTACAACTACAGGACAAGTTGTTGAAGAACTCAGTGTTGACCATTCTACAGTCATTTGGTATTTGGCGCAAATTGGAAAGGTTAAAAATCTCGGTAAGTGGGTGTCTTATGAGCTGACTGAACAAAAAATTATCATCTTGAAGTGTCATCTTCTCTTATTCTACACAACAACAACGGACCATTTCTCGATTAGATTGTGACATGTGATGAAAGGTGGATTGTAGCCGGGTTCGGTGGTTCAGCCTGTAATCCCGCGCCTTTGGGAGGCTGAGGTGAGTGATTGCCTGAGCCCGCGGGTTCGAGACCTGCCTGGGCAACTTG
>NW_007258109.1:267909-273002 GCF_000164805.1 Carlito syrichta | reverse complement strand
AAAAAAAAAAAAAAAAAGAAAAGTGGATTGTAAAGGACAACTGGTGATGACCAGCCCCAGGGGTTGGACCGAGAATCTCCAAAGCACTCCCCAAAGCCAATCTGGGACCAAAAAAAGGTCATGGTCACTGTTTTGTGGTCTACTGCCAGTCTGACTGACTGAATCCTGGTGAAACCATTACATCTGAGAAGTATGCTCAACAAATCAATGAGATGCACCAAAAACTGCAACATCTGCAGCCGGCATTGGTCAACAGAAAGGGCCCAATTCTTCTCCACGACAACGCCTGACCCCATATTGCATAACCAACACTTCAAAAGTTGAACAAATTGGGCTACGAAGTTTCCTCATCCACCATATTCACCTGACCTCTAGCCAACCAACTACCACTTCTTCAAGCATCTCGATGACTTTTTGTAGGGACAATGCTTCCATAACAAGCAGGATATAGAAAATGCTTTCTAAGAGTTTGTCGAATCCTGATTTTTACACTACAGGAATAAACGAATTTATTTCTCATTGGCAAAAATGTGTTGTGTTGTGATAATGGTTTCTATTTTGATTAATAAAGATGTGCTTTAGCCTAGTTATAATGATTGAAAATTCACGATCTGAAACCGCAATTACTTTTGCAACAACATAATACTTTGGTCACACATTTTAAGACCATTAAATTGGTTCTAGTTCAAGTAATGGCAATAGCCAGATGATAGGTATGCTTTGCAGCTACTAAGAAATTCAGGTGGCCAGGCGTGGTGGCTCAAGCCTGTAATCCTAGCACTTTGGGAGGCTGAGGTGAGAGGATTGCCTGATCCCACGGGTTCGAGACCAGCCTGGGCAACTTGGTGAGACCTCGTCTCTACAATAAATAAAAAAATTAGCCAGGCATGGTGGTGTGTGCCTGTAGTTCCAGCTACTTGGAAGGCTGAGGTGGAAGGATTGCCTGAGCTCAGCAGATCAAGGCTGTGGAGTGCCAGCCTGGATGACAGAGTAAGATTCCGACTCAGAAAAACAAAACAAAACAAAAACACAAAATTCAAATTTGTTGGGTGCAGTGGCTCACGCCTATAATCCCAACACTTTGGGAGGCAGAGGTGAGAGGATTATCTGAATCCAGGGGTTCGAGACCAGCCTAGGCAACTTGGCGCGAACTTGTTTCTATAATACATCAAAAAATTAGCCAGGTGTAGTGGTGTGTGCCTGTAATTCCAGTTACTTGGAAGTCTGAGGTGGAAGGATCACCTGAGCCCAGCAGGTCAAGACTGTGGTGGCCATAAGTGTGCCAACTGCGCTCTAGCCTGCGTGACAGAGTGAGACGTCAACTAAAAAAACCCCCCAAACCTCAAACTTATTGGCATAAAGTTGTCTGTACAATGCCCTATTAATGTACCTAATATCTGTAGTGGTGTCCCATGTTTCATTACTGATCTTGCATTTTTGTCCTTTTTCTTCATCAGTTTAGCTGACAATCTTAGCTGCAACCCACAAATTTTAATATTTGTTTTCATTTTTATACAATTAAAAATACTTTTCTACTTTTCCTAGACTTTTCTGAACAAAAGGCATTTATAAGGGTGCCATCCAATTTCCAAATATTTGTAGATTTTTCAGATGTTGTTAGGTTACTCTTCATGTGTTCTGAGAATATACTTTGTGTGATTTCAGTTCTTTTTTTTTTGAGTTGAAGCCTCACTCTGTTACCCAGGCTGGAGTGCAGTGGCTTGCTCATGGCCACCCCAGTGTCAACCGACTGGGCTCCGGTGATTCTTCTGCCTCAGTCTTCCAAGTAGCCAGAACTACAGGCATGCACTACAATGCCCAGCTAATGTTTTTGATTTATTGTAGAGACGAGGTCTCGTCAAGTTGCCAGGGCTGGTCTCGAGCCCGTGGGTTCAGGCAATCCACTCGCCTCAGTCTCCCAAAGTGCTGGGATTACAGGCTGAGCCACCCAACCCGGCCAATTTCAGTTCTCTTAAATGCATTGAGTCTTTTTTATAGCCCAGAATATAGTATATTGTAGTAAATGCTCCATGTGTACTTAAAAAGAATGTGTTCTGCTTTCATTAGGTAGAGGGTTCTCTAAATATTACATCAAGTTGCAGCCTTACTATTTGTTCTATCAATTTAGAATTGATTTAATGAAATTGTAGAATTGATTTAATTAAATTGATAGAACAATTAAATTGTTCTATCAATTTAGAAAGAAGTGTTGAAATCTCCAAACATAATTGTTTTGTCTATTTCTTCAAGTTCTATTTGTTTTTACTTCATGTATTTTGAAGTTCTGTGCATACACATGTAAGATTTTGTCCTCTTAATGAAATTACCTTTTTATTATGAGATGTCTCCATCACAGGTTTATTCTCTATCACAGGTAATTTCTTTATTCTACAATCTACTTTATCTGTTATTAACATCACCACTTTAACATTCTTTTCCTTATTGTTTGCATGGTATAGCTTTCTCCATTCTTTTACTTTCACCCTTTGAAGGGGTTATATAGTTAGTTTACAGTTAGGTCTGACAATTTTTTTTTTTTTTTTTAGTTGGGGGTCTCACTCTGTCACCCAAACTGGAATCCAGTGGCACTATCACAGCCACTGCTGCCTCAACTTGCTGTGCTCAGGTGATCTGTCTCAGCCTCCCCAGTAGCTGAGACTACAGGCATGCACCACCACATCCAACTAATATATATATTTTTTTGAGTCAGTCTCAACTATGTGCCCAGGCTGGAGTGCAGTGGCCTGCTCACAGCCACCAGTCTTGACCTGCTGGGCTCAGGTGATCCTTCTACCTCAGCCTTCCAAGTAGCTGGGATCACAGGCACAGGTCACCATGTCCAGCTGATTTTTTGATTTATTGTAGAGATGAGGTCTCACCAAATTGCCAGGCTGGTCTCGAATCTGTGGGCTCAGGCAATACTCTCACCTCAGCCTCCCAAAATGCTGGGATTATAGGTGTGACCCACTGCACCCAGCCTCTTTTTTTCTGTAGAGTTGAGGTTTCTGTATGTTGCCCAGGCTGGTCTCAAACTCCTGGCTCAAGCAATCCACCTACTTTGGCCTCCCAAAATACTGAGATTACAGGTATGAGCCACTGTGCCTGGCCTAACAATCTCTTTTAATTGAAATGAGTTTAACCTTTAGATTATTTACATTTAATATGATTAAGTGTAAATCTATCATCTTGCTATTTCTATTTGTCCCATTGCTCTTTGTTCCTTCTAAAACTCTTTCCTTATTTTCTTTTGCATTCTTTTTTATTCTATTTTAACACATTCCATTTACCACCACCAGCATATTAGAAATTCGTCTCATGTATTTAGTATTGCTCAAGTTTACATTTGTAAACAAGAAATTTATAAAGAAAAGTATTACCCACGGATTTTATATTAGCCTCATTATTCAGGCAGAATTACCATCATTCCTCAACAAGTTTTAAATCTTAGAGATTTAATTAATTCAAAATGTACACGTCAATGATGTGGCGGAGAATGTCTAGTTTATTGTTAGAAATGTGGAAGAAAAATGGAAGGTTCTTCACAACATAGGAACAGTAGGAACTAAGGCAAGAGTAGAAAATACCACAATATAAAGAAAAAATGAATATGGGATATGTCAACTAGAACAGAGCAGTAAGTATTCACAGTATTTACAGTATGATCTAGGTTCCTCTAAATCACCTGAAGCAGGCAGTATAAGGCCAACTTCCATTTAAAAACTTGTTAGCAGCACTTTGGGAGGCCAAGGAAGGAGGACTGCTTGAGCCCAGGAGTTTGAGACCAGCCTGGGCAACACAGTGAGACTTCATCTCTACAAAAGTGGAAAAAAAAAAAGCTGGGAGTGGGAGTACATGCCTATAGTCCCAGTTACAAAGGACGCTGAGGCAGGAGGATTACCTGAGCCAAGGAGGTGGAAGCTGTAAGCTGTGATTGGGACACTGCGCTCCAGCTTGGGTTACAGAAGAAGAATCCAACCAAATAATGATGATAATGATGATGATAATAATAAATAAATAAGAACATTTCCATTTGCTCAAGTATATGCTGGCTGCCTGCTGTATGCATAATGTACAGCTGCTGGTTCCCAACCCACATATATTCTAAACCAAATCTGCTAAGGTTTGAGACTTTTTTTTTAAAGAACGACAAAAACAGACTGGTGTATGTTTTTCTTTATTAACTCTTACTAATATTCTTGAAGGATCAAACACACAGAAAAGTAGGTTACAGTTAAGAAATATTATTTTGGAGAGTTAAGAAGCCACTAAGATCCTTGCACATAATATCTTCAGTGATGCTTCTCATCTTTATTTTGGGACATCAGGTAGTATTCAGCCCCTGCAGCTACCACAAATGCAGCAAATCCCCATTTGAATCCTTTTAATAATGCACCAACAAAGGAAACATTGTTCGCAAAGCCACCCATGTATCTCCAAGCTTCATTGCTAGAGAAAAAAAGGAAAAATTTATAATCACACACAATGTGGGTATATTCACTTAATAAAATAAACTTAACTTTCGTCTTGGTAACAGACTTAAATGCAACCCTATATAAGATAATCTAAGTGGGTTATCTTTCTGTGGCATAGGATAATTAAGTATATATGCCCAAGTTTCACACATAAAATAGAAGAAAAACACTCGATGATTTCACATTTCACAGCCATACTGCTCAGGATTTCACAGAACTCTCAAACGTAAGACACATTTCAGTCTATCCACCATAGGGTAGGTGGGTGGCTCTGCCCATACTAGTCATTGCAACATCATGGAAAGAAGTTAGAGACTTGAGTATTAATCTTATTTTTTTTTTTTTTTTTGAGTTGTAGTCTTGCTCTGCAGCCCAGACTGGAGTGCAGTGGCCGCTCCTGGCCACCGCAGCCTTGACCTGCTGGGCTCCGGCGATCCTTCCGCCTCAGCCTTCCGAGTAGCCGGAATTACAGGCACGCGCTACCATGCCCGGCTGATTTTTTATTTATTGTAGAGATGAGGTCTCGCCAAGTTGCCCAGTTGGGTCTCGAACCCACGGGCTCAGGGCATCCACTCACCTCAGCCTCCCAAGCCGTGGGATTACAGGCTGAGCCACCGAGCC
>NW_007258109.1:257413-267354 GCF_000164805.1 Carlito syrichta | reverse complement strand
CCAGTCTGGGCAACAGAGTGAGACTCCAACTCAAAAAAAAAAAAAACCTTTGAAAAACTGATTTTAAAATGTTAATGTAGGCTGGACACTGTGGCTCACACCTGTAATCCAAGCACTTTGGGAGGCCAAGGCAAGAGGATTGCTTGAGCCCAGGAGTTCGAGACCAGCCTGGGCAATATAAAGAGGCCTCACCTCTACAAAAAGATACAAACAAAAAACTTTAATACAAAAAACCATTTTTCATGATTCTCTAAGGTAAATACATTGAAAAGGAACACAGACACTGATTGTCCAGAGTGAATTCTACCTAAACTGGTTAATTCATCTTACCGTCCCCATGGGTCCCTCAGTCCCTGTGCAGCCAGCTTTTTCTGGACAGTTTCTAATGGTGTCCCTTCTATCTTCCATTGTTTATAGTCTGGAAGTTCCATTTTACTATGACCATGTTCATGTCCATGCCCATGGGCCATGTCTATAGGAAAGTGAGAAACACAAATTGTAGATACCAAATACCCAGGCTTACTATTTATGTTTCAAGGTGAAACATTTAATGTTTTTAAAAGAGTCAACATAAATACCTGAAAATTCTAGTTAAGAGACTGTATAAAACAATGTCTTATTATATCACTAGTATATGTTCACAGTTAGGAAATATGCATATACAAAATATACAAAATCTGGGTATGGTGGCTCATATCTGTAATACCAGCACTTTGGGAGGCTGAGGCAGGAGGATTGTTTAAGTTCAAGAACAGCCTGAGCAACATGGTGAGACCTCGTCTCTGCAAAAAAATAAAATTAGCCAGGTGTGATGGCACGCATCTGTAGCCCTGGCTACATAGAAGGCTGAGATGGAAGGACTGCCTCAGCCCATGAGGTTGAGGCTGTAGTGAGTTGTGATCATGCCTGGGTGGCGGAGTGAGACCCTAAAACCTAACCAGTAATTCCACCACTCAGAAATAACCATTTACTAGTTGGTTTCTTTCTTCATTGTAATAATAGTAAATACTTTTTGAGCTCTATGTACTTACTAGGCGAACTGGGCTAAAGTGCTTTATGTATACTCAATCCATTACTTCTGAATCAACTCTGTGAGCTTAAATTATGATTATCCCCATTTTACACATGCAGAAAATGAGACTCCAAGAAGTTAAGCAACCTTCCAAGGGTAAAAAGAACAGTAAATGGTACAATTGGGATTTGAGTCTTGCAGTTTGGTTTCAGAACCCCTGCTCCTAACGTTTAAGCAATATTGTTTTCCTTGTAGTGCTTTCATAATGCATAAATATGAGTAACAAAAAGGTTGTACATACTATTTTTGGACTTGCTTTCTTAGATTCTTTTAATATGCAGTATTATTATTATTATTTTTTTTTGAGTTGGAGTCTCACTCTGTTGCCCAGACTGGAGTGCAGTGGCCGCTCCCGGCCACTGCAGCCTCGACTTGCTGGGCTCCGGCGAGTCTTCCAAATATTATTTTTTAAAAATACATATGACGTGAATTTTTTCTGTAGAGTCAGACAGTAAATATTTTAGGTTTTGTGGGCAAAAAGGTAAAATCAAGGCTATTACTTAGGTACATATAAAGAGGGTACCAAAAAATATAAAGCCATTTTTAAGAAAAAAACTGTATTAAAACTGTATTAAAATTGTAATATATACTGCTAGCAAAAGATGAATATAAATCACGTTTGATTTCTAAAATTACAAGAGGTGATCAAACTGGTTACCATCAGCATGTAGACACTTTTCATTATGGTGACCTATTGCAGACTTGTTGCTGTGTGAGGCTTCCCACATCTTCCCTTGTGCACATCACACACAGTACCGTGCATCTCAAACTCGTCACAAATGCATGCAACTGTTAGGTGTGTTGGAGGTTCTGTTGCATACTCACACTTCCATTGTCATTATACTTTTACAACATTCTTGAATTTCAAGTACCACTTCAAAATGGTCTTGCAGTCATTGAACAACTGTGCTTCTTCCATTTTCTATGACTATCCTGCCTAGCTCATGGTGATGCTAGCAATTATTTGATGACATTTCATCTTTTGAGCAAATGTCATATTACACATTGCTACCCTAATTCAACTTTGAAAAGTAATATAGATGACATCACTTAAAATGTGTATACATTTTTTTGGCAACCCTAATATAATAAGACAAAACAAATCTCTATAAATATATATATATATTTTTGAGTTGGAGTCTCACTCTGTCCCCAGATTGGAGTGCGGTGGCCGCTCCCGGCCACCGCAGCCTCGACCCACTGGGCTCCGGTGATCCTTCCTTCTCAGCCTTCCAAGTACACTGGAATTACAGGCGCATGCTACCACGCCCGACTAATTTTTTATTTATTTATTGTAGAGATGAGGTCTCACCAAGTTGCCTAGGCGGGTCTTGAACCCGCGGGCTCAGGCAATCCACTCATCTCAGCTTCCTAAGGCGCAGGATTACAGGCTGAGCCACCGAGTCCGGCTGTATAAATATTTTATTGATAAAATTCAAAATATAATAAAAATAACTGAGTACAAATTTTTGTAAAACAGGTCTACTGATGGAAAAAAATGGAATATCCTTTTTTGGGGGAGGGTAACTTTTTTTTTTTTTTAGCCTGAGTCTCACTTTGTCATCTAGGCTGGAGTGCAGCCTAGGTGCACAAATTATAGTATAGTGTTATCAATTCACACCCTTAATTTGAAATTCATAGCAATTTAAATGGAGACTGGGCTGAAGTTTCTTTTTATGTTGTCTATAAAAATAACACTAGTATAGCACTAATATAGCAATTCTATAATCACTGCTCTCCAGAAATAAAGCCAAACCTAATAATTATTATCATTATATCTACAATTATGAACAGGCTCAATAATAATACTGCATCTTAGAAGACAGAGGTTATTATTAGTGTATACTAAAGACATATTAAGTGAAATAGTCATTTCATTAAATAATAGTTCTAATAGATGAAAATAATTGTACATTGTAATTCTGAAAAATTAACCAACACTTTATATACATATACATAAAACACACATATATGTATACATTTGCATATATATATACGTATATATATATACACATACACACAGAGAGAGAGAGAGAGTTAGAGTTAGACAGTTAGTTAGTTAGTTGGGTAGTTAGTTAGCTAGTTAATTGTGGTCTCAGTTCGTTGCCCAGGATGAAGTGCAGTGGCATGATCATAGCCTCATTGCAACCTCAACCTTCAGGTGATCCTTCCACCTCAGTCTCCTAAGTAGCTGGGACTACAAGTGTGCAACACCATGCCCAGCTAATTTTCTTGATTTTTTTTTTTTTGAGAGATAGGGCTAACTATGTTGTCTAGACTAGTCTCAAACTCCTGGGCTTACAGGTGTGAGCCACCCATGCCCAGCTCAATACTTGATATTGATAAACATGTTAAGGTATCACAAAACATTATGTTTATGATTTTCACATTTAATCTTTTTTTTCTGAGTTGGAGTCTCACTCTGTTGCCCAGGCTAGAATGTAGTGGCACACCCATGGTCACCACAGCTTCAACCTGCTGGGCTCAGGCAATCCTTCCACTTCAGCCTTCCAAGTAGCTGAAACTACAGGCACGTGCTACCATGCCTGGCTAATTTTTTGATTTATTGTAGAGATGAGGCCTCACCAAGTTGCCCAGGCTGGTCTCCAACCCGTGGACTCAAGCAATCCTCTTGCCTCCACCTCCCAAAGTGCTGAGATTATAGGCATGAACCACCACATCTGGCTAATAATAATTTTAATATATTGGGTTAGATAACATATATTATTAAAATCAACTTATCTGATATTTAAATTTTTAAACATGGCTACTAGAAAATTTAAAATCACACATGTGGCTTGTATTATATTCATATTGGGCAGCCCTACTCTACAGAAACTCCTGCATGTGTATAACTATATATATATATATATATATATATATATACACACACATATACATATATATACATATACATATATACATATTTTATATACATATAAATATACACATATACAATTATATATATATATGTAATTGTAAAATTATTATTTTTTTTAAGTTAGAGTCTCATTTTGTCACCCAGGCTGGAGTGCAGTGGCACACTCATGACCACCGAGCATCGATCTGCTGCCCTCCGGTGATCCTTCCGCCTCAGCCTTCCAAGTAGCTGGAACTACAAGCGCACACTACCATGCCCAGCTAATTTTTTTATTTATCATTGAGATGAGATCTCGCCAAGTTGCCTGGGCTGGTCTCAAACCCACATGCTCAGGTAATCCACTCGCCTCGCCTCGGCCTCCCAAAGTGCTGGGATTACAGGCTGAGCCACTGAGCCCAGCAAAACCATTTAAATATGTAAATATATAGACTTTTTTTTTTTTAAAGACAGGGCCTCATTCTGTTGCCTAGGTTGGAGTATAGTAGTGTGATCTTAGCTCACTTCAGCCTCAATCTTCTGGGCTCAAATGATTCTCCTGCTTGAACCTCCCAAGCAGCTGGGGCTATAGGAACATGCCACTATGTCCAGCTAATTTTTTCGTTTTTTGTAGAAATAGGGGTCTGGTTACGTTTCCCAGGCTGGTCTCAAATTTCTGGCCTCAAGCAGGGCTTTGGGCCTCCCAAAGTGGTGGGATTACAGGTATGAGTCACCACACCTAGCCAGGAGATATGTTTTCTAAGAATCTTTATAGCCACATGGTTTATGCTAGCTTCCAACTGTCAACAACACAAATGGCCAATAACAACACAGAAGGAACTAAGGTATAATCACACTATATAATATTATATAACAAAGAACTACATGTAAAAGTATGAATGAATCTCACAAATATAATAATGAATACAGAGTCAGAAAAAAATTACATGTACTCTGATCTCAAGCATATAAATTGGAAAGCTTAACAATTTTTTAGGAATGCATCATATTTGGAAAAATTAAAGTAAAACAAGTGAATGCTTATCACAAGTTAGGATAATGATTATCTCTTGGTGGAGAAGAAGATAGATTACAGAAACATACAGGAAGTATCTAAAGCAGTGTTTTTCAACCAGTTTTTAATCACTGTCCCTCTAAGAAACTTTTTTAGACTTTTTCCCCCACTAATCACACTCCTCCCAATGAAATTTAATATCACTGACATAATATATATATATGTTTATGTGCTGTTGCACTTTGAAGGGACACAAATCATTGTAGTAACTAAGATCCTCTCCCATAGAATTCATTTTCACCTCTTGAAGAGCAATCACCCCTTTTAAAAATGTTTGTTCTAAGGTACTGGCAGTTTTATTTTGTAACATAAGGGGTAGTGACAGAAGAGTTTGTTTAATTTTAATTCTTTAACGTGTATATATGTTTTATACATACCTCTGTTATGTATACTTGACAATAAAAAAAACTAGACAAAGTGAATTGGCTGGGTGTAGTGACTCATGCCTGTAGCCTCAGCAATTTGAGAGGTCCAGGCGAGGGGACTGCTTGAGGTCAAGAGTTCGAGACCAGCCTAGGCATCACTGCGAGAGCATGTCTCTTAAAAAGCATAATAAAACTTCAAAAAAATTCTGTGGGCGCGGTAGCGCATGCCTGTAGTCCTAGCTACTAGGGAGACTGAGGCAGGAGGACCCCATAAGCCCAGGAGCTCGAGGTTGCAGTGAGCCGTGATCTCACCACTGCACTCCAGCCAGGGTGAGAACCATACCTCTTCTCTAAAAAAAATAAATAGAACTAGCCAAGTTCTTGAGACATCCATCACAACTATTCCTATTTTATATATTTTCGGTCTAGGTGATGTTCTTATTTGCTTTGCCCAAGGGTAAACAAACATAAAATGGACAAACCACGGGTGTGGAGTGTTGCATGTAACACAGGTGGGAAAAAGCACCTGAACTTAACCACAGTGACGCTCACCGCATCCCCCAACCCCCCTCCTGCCCAGCTCTAAACGAGGTCATACTTTTCCCCTAATAGCCCTTCCACCTCCTTCCCTCTCGAGTGTTCCTGCACATAGTCCTCTCTATTCAGTCTCCTCCTTTCTGCATTCCCCAGACTAAAATATCGTTCTTAATCCTCATCAAGCACTCTCCCATCGACTCCCCAATTTACCTGACAGCAACCTGACCTCTCAGGACATTCAACTCTCCAGCAGGAGCCAACCGGAAACGGAGGTTGTCACCTCGAGTCGCTTACGACAGGAAAGCAGAGCAGCCGTTGAACGTTCCGGTGCTGGGTCAAAGATTCCCGAACCGAGTAAAGATTCCATGAGGGAGGCTGGAAGTCGACATTTTCGCCTCGTATGTGCAGACACAGTCTGACGGAGGTAAGAGAGACTGCGGGGGAGAGAAATGCGGGAAAAGGAAATGCTTTCCTTTCTTGGAGACGGAATCTGGAGGCGCTGCACAGAGGGGCGAGCCGCAGGGGCGCTGCAGCCAGTAGGGAAGACTGTTGTTGAGAGCGTGGACTCAGCCAATGAGAGAGTCGGTTGTTGCGCTGCAGTTGGCAGACTGCTGCGGGAGGCGGTGGCGGTAGCTGTAGGAAGCCGGAGACAGCGGGGTGACAGGTAGGCGGCGGTGCCGTTTTGGGGGGACGCGAAGTGCTAGGTAGGGAGAGTTTTTCTTCTCCGGCTTCGGAAACTATAGCGAGGAGCTGACGGGGTGTCTGGGAAGGCGATAGCCTGAGGGTTGGTGGTCCTGGAGCCTCGGTAAACCAAGTAGCAGCCTGGGAGGGTCGCGAGGAGAAGGCGGCAGCCGAGGCAGGTGGAAGCCGAGCGGTACCGGGCGACTTGGGGGCCTACTCAGGGCGTGGGGGCTGCGGTGGCGCCGGCAGGGACGGAGAAGGAGGGGCGGGAGCGAGACGGTGTAGCGATGCTGAAGGAATTATGTGCACGAAGCCCCGGGCGAGAAAAGGACGACACTGCAGACACCTTAAAGTAATCCCAGTGGTTGCTTCTTGGGGCCATTCCCCGGGGTGGGGAAGGGGAGCGGAGGAGAAAGACATTTACTGGTGGTCAGATCCTGGAAACTCTTTGTAACTGTACATTATGTAATCCTTGGCTGATATTGACCCAAACAACTAGGTTGCCCCTCCTGGAAGAGGAGGTCTTGCGACCCACTGATGTGTGAGAACACTTTTTTCGTTGGCTTGAGTGCCTTCTTCCCAGGCCGGCTCTGGGAGAAGGGAGATAGCATGGAGGATCGAGTAATCACGAAGAGCTTATCCCAAATATAGACTGGAGTTGAGAGATACGATGTCAGTCTGCGATGCATGTGGCCGGGTTCGTGGTTTTTAGTTCCTGGATGTATTTGCTTTGAGGGTCCAGGCTGACAACATTTTTTTTTTTTTTTTAAATCTTCAGGAAAGTGGAGATCCTTAAAAATCTTTAGTAGGAGGTAAGTGCAAATTGGAAAATGACTAGAAAATTAGATGATAGAAATATTTTCCCTCAGATATTGTGGATGTCAGCGACTGTGAAAATAAGTGGTGGTTCTAATTGGGGGGAAAAGTCAACTTTTAGGTAGTTTGCTCTCTAAGTCTGAGAAGTTAGTTATTATTCTTTCTTTCTTTCTTTTTTTTTTTTGATTCGGAGTCTCACTCTGTTGCTCAGACTGGAGTGCAGTGGCATGCTCACGGCCACCGCAGTAGGGACAAGGTCTCACCACGTTGTCCAGGCTGGTCTCGAGCTCCTGGACTCAAATGATCCTCTTGCCTCCGCCTCCCAAAGTGCTGGGATTATGGGTGTGAGCCACCGCGTTCAGTTCGAATTACTTATTTCTTATGTTGAAAAGTGCGTTCTTTGAATTTTTTAGACTGAGACGAAATGTATTTAGATGTAATTAGCTGTAAATTAACTTGTTTTTAATTTTTAAAATAATGATTCATTGTTTGCACAATGAAGTGTAGAATTAAAATAGGAATTCCAGTCAATATGTATTATGAAAGGACAAATTATATAAAAACTTGATTTTATAGTTCACTGAATAACAGTTTAAAAGGAGCACTGGAAATCAAAAATAAGCATTATAGTTTGCTAAAATATGAGGTGTTTGAAATGTTGCCCTAGACAATATTGTCCAATGTAGTATTAGCAAGTCTGTCATTTTCCTAAGATTATTTTAGTACTGCATGTCAGGAAAACTTTGTAAGATGTGATTTTTTTCTATTAATGATAATTAATTTTAGTATATATGAACCTAAATCAAAATTTTATTATTTTTTTCAGAATTTCATTTGGGAAGGAGAGATGGATTATTAGAGTTTGTTTGAAAATCTTCAGAGTACTAATATACTTATCAGTGCTTTAGATAAAAGTTTTAATTGATACCTGGTGTTTCATTTTTTTGACTTTTTTTCAGTCACAAAAAACCTCTGGTTCCATCTTAGGTGCAATTCTGTAGTATTTTGAGTATGTGATCAAATCTGCCTTTATATATGGAGTGGTGTGTGTGTGTGTCTCTCTCTCTCTCTCTTATGTAACCAACCTACTCTAGTTGTCTTAGAGAACTAATGGCTGATTTTGAATGGCCAGTAGGTGTCATTGTAGAATGCAGTAAGTTGAACATTGAGTAGGAAATTACTAAGTAGTCTAAGAAATAACTAGTCCTAGCCGGGCTCCTGGCTCAGCCTGTAATTCCGCGCCTTTGGGAGGCCGAGGTGAGTGGATTGCCTGAGCCCGCGGGGTCGAGACCCGCCTGGGCAGCGAGACCTCATCTCTACAATAAATCAAAAAATCAGCCGGGCATGGTAGCGCATACCTGTAATTCCGGCTGCTCGGAAGGCTGAGGCGGAAGGATCGCTGGAGCCCAGCAGGCCGAGGGAGTGGCCACTGCACTCCAGTCTGGGCGACAGAGTGAGACTCCAACTCAAAAAAAGAAAAAAAGAAATACTAGTCCTGGCCGGACTTGGTGGCTCAGCTTGTAATCCCAGCGCTTTGGGAGGCCGAGGTAAGTGGATTGCTTGAGCCTGTGGGTTTGAGACCCACCTGGGCAACTTGGTGAGACCTCATCTCTACAATAAATAAATAAAAAAAAAAAAAATCAGCTGGGTGTAGTAGCGCGTGCCTGTAATTCTGGCTACTTGGAAGGCTGAGGCGGAAGGATCGCCGGAGCCCACCGGGTCAAGGCTGCAGTGGCCAGGAGCGTGCCACTGTACTCCAGTCTGGGCGACGGAGTGAGACTCCAACTCAAAAAAAAAAAAAAAGGAATACTAGGCCTAATTAGCATATAATAGTGGCTGGATGATTATTTATCATCATAGATGTCCTCTTGTCTGAAACATTTTAGTGTTGGTGCTACTTATAAGCAATTTGAAAGGGTGACCATAAAGGAGTTTGTTTGCTCTAAAATGAACCTTGAAAAATTTTTTTTGTTTTGTGTTTGAGTTGGAGTCTCACTCTGTAACCCAGGCTGGAGTGCATTGGCATGCTCACAGCCACCACAGCCTCAACCTACTAGGCTCAGGCTATCCTTCCACCTCAACCTTCCAAGCACCTGAAACTCCAGGCGAGCACTACCATACCCGACTATTTTTTTTTTATTTATTGTAGAGACGAGGTCTCACCAAGTTACCCAGGCTGGTCTTGGAACCCTGGGCTCAGGCAGTCCTCTCACCTTCACTTCCCAAAGTGCTGGGATTATGAACTTGAGCCACTGCACCCAGCCTGTTTTTTAATCTAACCCTTAAACTACCTTGACATGCAGTTCTGTTTTAACCTTGTTTTTAATGCACAGTTTTGGCATCTTATAGTAGTTTCCTAAGTTCTAGAATGATTAAGGTTTTTGGCTTGACTGAGGTTTATCATAGAAAAATCAATGCTAGCTGGGCTCAGTGGCTCAGCCTGTAATCCCGCGCCTTTGGGAGGCTGAGGTGAGTGGATTGCCTGAGCCCACGGGTTTGAGACTCGCCTGGGCAGTGAGACCTTATCTCTCCAATAAA
>NW_007258109.1:239125-257117 GCF_000164805.1 Carlito syrichta | reverse complement strand
GTGCAGTGGCACGCTCATGGCCACCGCAGCCTCAACCTGCTGGGCTCAGGCAATCCTTCCACCTCAGCTTTCCAAGTAGCTGGAACTACAGGTGCTCACCACGATACCCAGCTAATTTTTTTTTAATTGTAGAGATGAGGTCTCACTAATTTGCCTGGGCTGGTCTTGAACCCATGGGCTCAGGCAATTCTCTTACCTTGGTCTCCCCAAGTGCTGGGATTATAGGCATGAGCCACCACGCCCAGCTTGCTTTCTACATTTTTGTTTGGCTGGTAGACTGTGCTTTCTCAGGATGATGAACTGAACATTTGTCATTGTCTAAGATGTAATGTAGTGGGTTCTGGAGGGAGCTGGCACAGGAAACTCAGAGTGTCTTACATCTGCTGTGAGCACAGCTCCTAACCTGTGTAGTCTTCTGCAGAGCCCTTGTTACTCTTTAGCTCTGTTCCTTATCCCTGTTACTGCTACCATGTTAAAAAAAAAAAAGCGGTTTGGTCCTAATTCAAGAGTTCTTCGTGACGTTTCAAATAAATGTCTCAAAAAGGTTGAGGAGTTTTAAAAAAGGCACACACATATCTATTTCATTTCCACCTTCCTTCAGAACCTTAGTAGTGGGAGAATATGAAGGGAGTAGATATATTTTGAAAAAAAAGAAATTCCCTTGATAATTTGGTTCACCACTGGCTTATACTTTAGAGTCATTGATCTAATTCAAGGCTCTGGCACTTGTGGTATGAACCAGTAACAGTAGTTTTAGCTTGAGAAAGGGCTGCCAAATCTAATATTTTTATAGCTCAATAAATTTTCACCATTTAATGTCATAGCTAGGATAGCTTCTAGCCAGAAGCTGAAGTTGCCAGAAATAAAAATTGTGCTGAATGTTTTGGTTTGGGTTAGTTTTTACTTGGCACTTAGCAACTTTTCATAAACTAAACTAATTTCTTTTATGATTCAGACCTGTGCAGGCATTTATTCATATCTTGTTCTCTTAATGTCTCTGAAAGCTATCTAGTTCTAGAATTTAAAAAAATTGGTAAATAAGAGTTGGGAGTTTTCTTGATTAAACGTCTTTTTTCTTTTTTTAAAAAAGAATTTTTTCTGTAAGAGCATATGCATAAAGGTCTTTTTTTGATAATGCTATGTATGACATGATGGATATATACATTAATCTTTGCATAAACATTCACTCAATAACATATACTAAAACTTGTAATTTTGAATGTGTTGATCTTGACATGGGTCAAGTTTAGAAATTTATAGTTTATCTTTATGAATTCTAGACTTTCTATTTGAGTCTCTGGCTGCCAGGCAGACAAGTCTGAGAAAAAGTACATTAGTAGACTTTAATTTGGGGAAAAGGAGTAAAAACTCAACCATGTAATATATTAAGATGTATGACTTTGATTATTTACAAATTATAGCATTTTCTTGGTTTGAAATGTACCTTTTTCTTTTTGTGAGTCAATATCTCATTCTGTCACCCAGGCTGGAATGCACTAGTACAATCATGGCTCACTGCAACCTTGAACTTCTGGGCTCAGACATTCCTTCTGCCTCATCCTCCCGAGTAACTTGGACTACAAGTGTGCACCACCATACCTGGCTAATTTTTTGATTTTTTTTGTAGAAATGAGGTCTCTCTGTGTTGCCCAGGATAGTCTCGAACTCATGGGCTCAAACAGTCTTCCTGCCTTCGCCTCCCAAAGTGCTGGGATTACAGGTGTGAGCCACTGTGCCCAGCCTTGAATATAACTTCTGAAAAAGTAATCATAAAATGTGATAAAGAACACCAATTTATAGAATGGCAAGGCATGGGTTACAGAATAGCTGTAACTTACATACTAAGTTCCAAAAAATGTTAGCATCACATTTATCTGTCATTGTGGATACTTGCCTCTTAAGTGCTTGATTCTAAATTAATACAGCCTTGTTAGACACTGAGATTGTCAGTTAACCTTTTAAAATTCCTCTCTTGGACCCTTGCCTTGCTAGACTCTGGTGTAGCCATGTGCTCTTTGAGCTATGGCTGTCGCCATGCTTCCTGGCTTTGGCCCCCTCCCCCACCTTGGGGAGGTGAATCTTCTTTCTTCCTTCTCTTTCTCTAACTTACTTTTAGGTAAACTTTTCTTTCTTAACCTCTTTGTATATTGCAATTCCTTGCATTTACTCAGATCTCTGGGTTACCATGCTGGGTGCCTCCCCCCTCCACTACGCCGTCCTCACTCTGTCCGTACACTGTTAGACCCCAAAGTCCTAAATCCGAGAGACCACCAAAGAACCAGCTCCGATGCAAACACACGAGGGTCTTTATTCAGGCTCGAGTCTGGGCTCACAAACTGAAACCGACACAGCAGCTGGAGAATGAGAGCCCCGACCTAGTATAGCAAGTGGTTTATATACACAGTTGCGAGGGAAGGGCTGGGCGTGACCAGTTTTTCCTAGGCTTGAGACATTGTTCAACTATAAGAGGGCATGATGTAGAAAACAAAGTCCACGGACCTTGCATAATTAGCTCTCAATTAGGTCCACGGTGATGTGGGGGTGGGGACAGGAATGCTTGAGATTGGTGGGTTCGCTTTTGATTTGCGCAGGCGCGGGCTTGGCTGCCGGTGATTGACTACTAATGGCCAAGCGGGCAGAGTGGAGGTAGTTAAGCCTCCTGGAATGTTAGATAAGCTAAGGTTTACAGTCAGTTTCCGCCTGCGGGCAGGTTTGAAACAACACAGAGCCCACCAGAAGAGTGGCTGGCGCCACAGAGCCTACCATAATTTAATCAAAGGAATGCCCGGGAAGGGCTTATTGCTTAACATTCACACACACACTGCCAGCAGCAGTTGCAGAAGCAGAAGAAACCGGTTATTTCATTTAACATGGTTATTATGGGACAAACAAAAACTTAACAAAGTTCTAAGTACAAACACTGTAAACATTTTGTAACTTTACGGTCACGGTTAGGCGCCTTACATATGCCTAGTCTTATGGGGTTTGAGGTAGGGATTTATAAAATACAGTGAACGTGAGGTAGGAATTCATACAGTAAATGTTTCTTTCGTAGCAAGTATAGTTCTTTTGAGTCCTTTGAGTCTCTCAACCCTAACGGAAATTTTTGCCCTTGGACCTGACTGGAAAGCACAAGCCTGACTAGAGAAAAATAGGATGTTCCAGATAGGAAAACAATAAAGGAATTCGAATAAGAAAAAACTACCAAGGGGCTTGAGAGACCAGAAAGTTTTCAAGAAGAAACTCCTTGTCCGTGAGAAAAGAAACATCTGCCAGGCACTTCTAGAAAATCTCCAGGTACACATTCTTCCGCCAGATGGAAATATTCTACATGTGAACTGCTCCAAAACCCTGGGCCAGAAACTGTTGTTCTGGCCCCCAGAGACTTTATGATAGAAAAACCTGTTTCCCTGGATAATTTGAATATAGGAAGTTAAGTTTATAAGAGTTAAATTTGTTCGAAAGATTATAATATATATCAGTTAACTTGGGATTTAAGTTTTGTTTTAAGTGGAGTTGTTTAATGAGAAGCTTTATAATTTTATAATTTTAAGATTGTATATTAACGGGTTGCAGGAACTGTTTTTTACAGGGTAACATCGTTGTGTTGGGATTATGTTGTTTTGGGTGGAAATAGTCTCCCTTAGAGAAAACATTAGCCAAGCACGGAGTAGAATACTTAAACTTAAGCATCGTTTTAACATCACAAAAAAACATGTAATTTGTCATAAGTGATTTGTTTTGTAATGATGATTTTGACTTGCTCTGTGGCAGCAACTTGCAGAGATTATTTCCCTTGTAGAGACAAATATAAGCTCGCTACTACTTGCAATAAAATGGCATCTACACCCTTAAAAAAATAAAAATAAAATTCCTCTCTCCACGTATATATTTTTTAAATGGATGAGAGAAGGAAGTTGTATACTGAGCAAGGAGCAAACCTTACACTTTTAACATATTCTTTTGTATTAATGCCTTTTAATCAGCATGTTTTCCCTTTGTGGTTCATTCTTTTTGATGTATTTATTTACTTGTTTATTCTTTTTTAAATAAAAAGAGGAGTAGGAGAGTACACTGCTGTTCTTTCTATTTTATAAGGTGTTGTAGGACTCAAGTAGAAAACATGAAGTGCTTAAAATCTAAAGTTAATATGAATTTGTGGTATTTTACAGTATCTACTGTTTTATTGCTTGTGGAAGAAACTAGGGGAAATGAATATAAAATTTAATATTTAAATATTTCTGTTCTTCAGGGTTCTAAATCTCTTTTCATTCTGTACCCTGTCACTTTGATCTTTTTAAATTAGTATCTAAAATATCATTCTTAAATCTGTCTCTCTAATCTAGAGCTTTCTCTTGATCTTTAGTTCCTATTCTGTACATCTAATTGCCTGCTACCAGGATGCTTTTCAGGTCCTTCTAATATGTCTAAAGGAGAATTCGCATTTTCCCACTTACCATCTATTTAATGTACTGAAGCTGGAAAAGCTGATGTTATATTTTACACTTTATTCATATAACTCTCATCTAAGCAATGCTAGGTCCCATTGACTTTACCTTCTTAGTATTTCTTTGCTTCCATTTACTTCTTTCAGTTTTTGCTGCCACTGGAGATATGAAGAATTAGGGCCTAGAGGCGGGCTATCTGGATTAGAATCCCAGCTCAAACATTTATAGCTCAGTTTCCTTGTCTTTAAAACAGAATTGTACAACCCAGCACTTGTGTTCTTGGGCATTTGTTTCAGAGAATCTGAACTTATATTCACACAAATACCTGCATGAATTCTCACAGCTTTATTCTTTTTTTTTTTTTGAGTTGGAGTCTCACTCTGCCGCCCAGACTGGATTGCGGTGGCCAGCCGGCCACCGCAGCCTCGACCTGCTGGGCTCCGGCGATCCCGCCTCAGCCTTCCGAGTAGCTGGAATTACAGGCGTGCGCTACCACGCCCGGCTGATTTTTTGATTTATTGTAGAGATGAGCTTTATTCTTAATAGCTTAATTCTTAATAGTCACAAACTAGAAGCAACCTAAATGTTCTTTAGCAGGTGAATGGCTAAACAAGCCGTAGAATGTTTATATCATGGAATGCTGTACAGCAATAAGAAAGAATGGACTATTGATACATGTAACAACTTGAATTAGTCTCAAGGGAAAAAAGCCAATCTTGAAAGGTTACATATAGTATGATTCCATTTATATAACATTCTTGAAATAACAAAATTAAAGAGATAGAGAACAGATTTGTGGTTGCTATAGTTTAGAGATCAGGGAGAATGATGTAGGTGGGACTGTACGGGTACCTTAAAAGAAAAGAAAAGGGTACCTCAAAAAAAAATTATGCAAGGTGTTCCCATTGTGGGGAAATGGACAAAGGGTGCATGGTACCTGCTGGCAATTTTTTTTTTGCAACTTCCTGCTAGTCTATAATTATTTCAAAACTAAAAGGTTTATTTTTCTGCTTTATTTTATTTTTTTGTTTTGTTTTTTGCAGTGCAGTGGCACGCTCCTGGCCACTGGAGCCTCGACCTGCTGGGCTCCAGAGATCCTTCCGCCTCAGCCTTCCAAGTAGCTGGAACTATAGGCATGCGCTACCACGCCCGGCTAGTTTTTGATTTATTGTAGCCCAGGCGGGTCTCGAACCCACAGGCTCAGACAATCCACTCACCTCAGCCTCCCAAAGCTCTGGGATTACAGGCTGAGCCACCGAGCCCAGCCTGTTTATTTTATTTTAAAGATGTGGGGTACAAGTCAGGATTAGGTACATAAGAGATCTGTGTACAGATGAAGTTTGGGTCTCCCACTAGTCCTCACTTGCCCTGTTTTAGGATCAAGTACCCTTTTTTTTCCCTTGGAGTCAGACTCTTACTCTTGTCCAGGCTGGAGTGCAGTGGCACACTCATGGCCACTGCAACATTGGTCTGCTGGGCTCAGGCAGTCCTTCCACCTCAGCTTTCCAAGTGGCTGGAACTACAGGCACACGCTACCACGCCCGGCTTATTTTTTGATTTATTGTAGAGTCGAGGTCTCATCAAGTTGCCCAGGCTGGTGTCAAACCCCTGAGCTCAGGCAGTCCTCTCACCTCAGCCTCCCAAAGTGCTGGGATTACAGGCTTGAGCCACTGCACCCGGCCAAGGACAGGCACTCTTAGTGATGTTATGTGCCCCCTCCCCTCCTCCCCTCACAGTGTCCTGCTACAACTGATCCCTCTCAAATAGTTATTCAAGACTCACGAGTGAGAGCATGTGGTATTCTTTAAATGTTATTTTATTTTATTTATTTATTTTTTGAGTTGGAGTCTCACTCTGTCGCCCTGACTGGAGTGCAGTGGCCGCTCCCGGCCACCGCAGCCTCGACCTGCTGGGCTCCGGCGATCCTTCCGCCTCAGCCTTCTGAGTAGCTGGAACTACAGGTGCGCGCTACCACGCCCGGCTGATTTTTGATTTATTGTAGAGATGCGGTCTCGCCAAGTTGCCCAGGCGGGTCTCGAACCTGCAGGCTCAGACAGTCACTCACCTCAGCCTCCCAGAGGCGGGGGATTACAGGCTGAGCCACTGAGCCCGGCTTGTTGTTTTAAATGTTATTTCTTTGTTTCTGTGATAGAGCACTGAGTATAATAGACTCTAAATCCATCCGAGTTGCTACAACCTTTGTAATTTTGTCTTTCTTTATGGTTGCATAATATTCCATTGTGTATATGTATCACTTAAGAATCCAGTCCACTTCGATGGGCAGTACCATTGGTTTCATGTTTTTGCTATTGTGAATAGTGGTACAATAAACATGTGTGCATAGGTATATTGTTTGTAGAATGATCTGTGTACCTCCAGGTATATTTCCGGAAGGGGGAATCACTGGATCATATGGAAGACCAGTTTCTAGATCTTTTAAAAATTGCTACACTGTTTTTCATAGAGGTTGTACTAGTTTACACTCCAGCCAGCAGTGTAGAAGCATTCATTCCCTTTTCTCCTGCATCTTTGCCAGCATCTGTTGTTTTTTGATTTATTAATGATGGCCATTCTTACTGGAGTTAGGTGGTATCTCAATGTGGTTTTGATTTGCATCTCTCTGATAATTAGTGAGGCTGAACATTTTTTCATGTATCTATTGGCTGTTCATATGTTTTCTTTTGATGTCTTTTGCCCTTTTTTTTTTTGAATTGGAGTTTCACTCTGTTGCCCAGACTGGAGTGCAGTGGCCGCTCCTGGCCACCGCAGCCTTGACCTGCTGGGCTCCGGCGATCCTTCCGCCTCAGCCTTCCATGAAGCTGGAACTACAGGTGTGTGCTACCACACCCGGCTAATTTTCTGATTTACTGTAGAGATGAGGTCTCGCTTGCCCAGGCGGGTCTCGAACCCGCAGGCTCAGGCAATCCACTCACCTCAGCCTCCCAAGGCGTGGGATTACAGGCTGAGCCACTGAGCCCGGCTTGCCCTCTTTTTAATAGGGCCATTTTCTTTATTTTGACTCACTTGAATTCCTCGTAGATCCTGAGGGTTAGACGTTTGTCAGATATACAGTTAGCAAATATTTATTCCCATTCTGTGGACTGTCTTCCTGCTTGCTTGATTGTTTCTTTTGCTTTGCAGAAGCTTTTCAGTTTGAGGTTCACTTGTCTATCTTTTATGGCATATACTTTTGGGGTTAAGATCAAGAATCAGCCGGGCTCGGTGGTTCAGCCTGTAATCCCGTGCTTTGAGAGGCTGAGGTGAGTGGATTGCCTGAGCCTGTGGGTTCGAGACCCACCTGGGCAACTTGGTGAGACCTCATCTCCACAATAAATTAAAAAAAAAATTAGTCTGGCATGGTAGCGTGCGCCTGTGGTTCCAGCTACTTGGAAGGCTGAGGCGGAAGGATCACCGGAGCATAGCAGGTCGAGGCTGCGGTGGCTAGGAGTGGCCTCTGCACTCCAGTCTGGGTGACAGAATAAGACTCCAACTCAAAAAAAAAAAAAAATCAAGAATCAGTTACCTATTCCAATGTGCATAAGGGTGTCTCCTCTGTTTTCTAAGATTCTTATTATTTGAGATTTTATGTTTAACTCTGATCCATTTAGAGTTGATTTCAAAATTAAAGGTTTTTTTAAGATGGGCTTGGTGGCTCAGCTTGTAATCCCGTGCTTTGGGAGGCTGAGGTGAGTGGATTGCCTGAGCCCGCGGGTTCGAGACCTGCCTGGGCAACTTGGCGAGCCCTCATCTCTACAATAATTAAAAAAATCATCCGGGCATGGGAGTGCGTGCCTGTAATTCCGGCTACTCAGAAGCCTGAGGCGGAAGGATCACCGGAGCCCAGCAGGTTGAGGCTGCAGTGGCCGCTCTCGGCCACTGCGCTCCAGTCTGGGCGACAAGAGTGAGACTCCAACTGAAAAAAAAAAATTTTTTTTTAAACTTTTTAGTTCTTATAAGGATGAAATAAGCAGACCCACAAGGTTTTTATTACAGTACTTGGTGCATAAAAAATACTTAGTAAATGTTAGTTGTTACTATTTTGGGGTGTGTGTGTGTTTGAGTGTTTGATATTTTGTCACCCAGGATTGAGTGCAGTGGCATGATCATGGCTCACCACAGCCTTGACCTCCTGAACTCAGATGATCCTTTTGCCTCTGTCTCTGGGGTAGTAGTAGCAGCAGCAGCAGCAGTTATAGTTCAGGCCTCTAACCTCTCAGTAGATCTCTCACTAGAACCATTCCAGCAATTTCTTATTGGTCTTTTCTCCCTCTAGTCTATTCTATGATGCAACTATAGTGAACTTTCTAAGGTACCTATCGCATGTTAGTCACTTCACACAAAATCCTTTAATGGTTCCTTATTGCACTTGCATGCATTTTAATTTATTTAATTTATTCTATTTAATTAGTTAATGTTTATTTACTTTTAGTCATAGTGGAATGAAGCATCAGAGCATGACCTCAGGACACTAATAGATAGATTAAAGGCTGGATGCTATAATAGGTGAATTATAAAAATGAAACAAAAATCTTGAGTGATTTTTCTTACCTTCAAGAAACTTTAAATGTTATTTTAAAGTTTGTTTAGTATTGTTGCCTGAAAAACACCCCAAAATTTAATGACTTAGTACAAAAAGATTTCTTATTTTTCATGTTTTTGTAGGGTTTAGTGGGCAGTTCCTCTCTTGGTTTCACTTGGCACTTTCTCATGCTGCTGAATTTGCTGGTTGAGTTGGAAGAAACAACAGGTCCTCACTTACATGTTTGTGGTTCCTTGGTTCTTCTCAGTGTGGCCTCTCACCCTCTACTAGGCTAGGCTGGCATCCTTACATGACATCTTCAGGGTGGTCTTCTACAAGGGTGAAGGTGGAGGTGCATGACTGCAAGGTCTCTTTGAAGTTTAGACTTTGAAACTTACATAAGTGGACCTTTCATTATATTCTGTTGGTCAAAACAAGTTAAAAGCCTACTCCAAATCCAAGGGGGTAGAGGAATAGATTTCATTGCTGGATGAGAGGAGTGACAAAGTCACATTGCAGATTGGTATGCATATAGGAGGAGGAGGAATTTATGGTGGTTAAGCTGTCTACCACAGTTGCTGTCTGTCAGGTTTCTCTGACTTTTAGCAGTCAGATGATCCTTATTGATTTTTCTTTTAAGTATAGTGGAACACAAGAGATTTGTTAGCATATATTCTCTCTTTTCTTGCCCCTTTCCGGTCAAAATGCATGAGACAGGCAGAGGAATTTACTGAAAAAGATCTTTTGCCTTTTTAGTTAACTTTGGGCCAGAGCTAGATAGTCCCTTTAAGAATGTCATAAACATAGGCATCTCTGATTTAGCCAACTGGATCACGTAATACTGTTCCACGTCATTAATAATTCAGTCTCTAGAAAAGGTAAACATTTGTTGTTGGTAAATATTTTCAGACCCATTTTCTTTTGTCTGCTAATATCATCACAGTCTTTTAAGCTTTGTCCTTAGCTTTTCAATAAAAGAATATTAGGGCACATGTTGTAAGATGGTTTTTCTTCTTTTTTTTTCTTTTGTCGGAGTCTTACTCTGTTGCCCATACTGGAGTGCAGTGGCCACCGCAGCCTCAAACTGCTGAACTTAAGCTAGCCTTCTAAGTAGCTGGAGCCACAGGCATGCACCTCCATGTCTGACTGATTTTTTGATTTATTGTAGAGATGAGGTCTTGTTATGTTGCTCAGGCTGGTCTCGAAACTTGTGGGCTCATGCAGTCCTCTTGCCTCTGCCTTCCAAAGTGCTGGGATTACAGGTGTGAGCCACTGCACCCAGCTGGATGGTTTTTTAAAAACACTGAGCCCATTCTCCTGCTCATGTCTACACTTTTATACATTTATAAGATTTCTAAGATAGTAATTTCCTCCCACCAGTTTGCCAACTGATCTTTTATTAAGGATAGTACAGGCTGGGTGTGGTTGCTCATACCTGAAACCCCAGCACTTTGGGAAGCTGAGGCAGGAGGATTGCTTGAGCCCAGGAGTTCACAACCAGGCTGAGCAGTATAGTGAGACCTCTTCTCTACCATGGTGGTACATACCTGTAGTCATAGCTACTTGGGAGGATGAGGTAGGAGAATTTTTTGAGCCCAGGAGGTTGAGGCTGTGGTTAGTCATGATTGTGCCACTGTACTCCATCTGCGTTACAGAGTGAGACTGCTGACTCAATCAGTCAGTCAATAAAATATAGTAGGGCAACCAACCCCCTGGGGTCCCCTCCCACTGTGGGAGCTTTTCTGTCCTCTCAGTAAATCCTGCTTTAAAAAATAAATAAATAAACAAATAAAAATTAAAAAATAAAATATAGTACAACTTTGTATTCCATAATGTCAGAATATGTAATCTTTTATCAGGTCTGTAGGGTAAGCCACAGAGAGATCAGTTTATTTTCATTTTCTTTAAGAATGACATAATTGCTACAATAATTTGTGCAAAGTTTTTCTGAGAATTATCCAATAAAAATAAAGAAACACAAGTACAAATGACTTTAAATAGCAAGTCAGGAAGGACTGATTCAAAATATTTGTGAAGTAAAAATTTCTGTATACTGTGTGGGAGAACCAGTCTTAGCTGATTGTTGTACCATGACGGTGTGTTTTGAAAACTTAAACTTAAAGGAGGTTTAGTTTGAAGAAGAGCCAATTTTTTTTTTTTTTTTTTTTTGAGTTGGAGTCTCACTCTGTCGCCCAGACTGGAGTGCAGTGGCCGCTCCCGGCCACCGCAACCTCTACCTGCTGGGCTCTGGCGATCCTCCCGCCTCAGCCTTCCAAGTAGTCGGAATTACAGGCGCGTGCTACCACGCCCAGCTAATTTTTTGATTTATTGTAGAGATGAGGTCTTGCTGCCCAGGCGGGTCTCGAACCCGTGGGCTCAGGCAATCCACTCACCTCAGCCTCCCAAAGGCGCGGGATTACAGGCTGAGCCACCGAGCCCGGCTGGTAGAAGAACCAATTTTTAAAATTTTTATTTGAAAAAGTTTTAAACAGCTAGTTTAACATCTTTCTTTAAGGTGTTTATTTTCTTAAACCCTTATTTTCATACAATTTGGTCTTTTGCCAGGCTCAGTGACTCACACCTATAATCCCAGCACTTTGGGAGGCTGAGGTGAGAGGATTGCCTGAGCCCAGGGGTTCGAGACCAGCCTGGGCAACTTGGCGAGCCCTCTTCTCTACAATAAATCAAAAAATTAACTGAGTATGGTGGCGCATGCCTGTAGTTCCAGCTACTTGGAAGACTGAGGCAGAAGAACCGCCTGAGTCCAGCAGGTTGAGGCTGCGGTAGCCATGAGTGTGCCATTGCACTCCAGCCTGGGGGACAGAGTGACTCCGACTCAAAAAAAAAAAAGAAAATTGGTCTTTCCAGCCTCAGTTTTGCAAGCCATATTACTTTTTTTAGAACGTAACTACCAACTGTGGGGAAGAAATTAGAGTATATTATGCAACTTGTCAGTGTACTAAAGTACTCCACACATCTATCAAGCTGAACTCTAATGATGGCGTGCCCTCACAGAGTAGAGGCACTTTGTTCAGTTTTGTATTCTCCTCTGTCCCTCCCATTTCAGTAGATATATCTTACACCTTATTAACGTTAAATTGATGTATAGCTGATGTGACTTTTGGTGTCTCAGACTACAGATTTGTTGCTGGAGTCTTCTTTTTGCCTTATCAGTTTTAAGAATTGTTTGGCTGCTAAAAGGAGAGATAAGAAATAACCATCACTTAAAGTAGTCCATTTTTTTTATCTTGTAAAAACAATGTAGACATAGGCAGTGTAGAACCTGTGTGGCAGCTACCCTGAGAACACAGTCTTTGTCTTTTTTTCTTTTACTGTTCTTAGCATGCGGCTTCTGTTCCTTTTTTTTTTTTTTTGAGTTGGAGTCTCACTGTGTTGCCCAGGCAGTGGCACGCTCACGACCACCACAACCTGCTGGGCTCGGGTGATCCTTCTGCCTCAGCTTTCCTAGTACCTAGAACTACAGGCACGTGCCACCATGCCTGGCTAATTTTTTGGTTTATTGTAGAGATGAAGTCTCACTACGTTGCCCAGGCTGATCTTGAACCCATGGGCTCAGGCAGTCCTCTCACCTTGGCCTCCCAAAGTAGTGGGATTATAGGCATGAGCCACCACGCCTGACCACCCCTCATCTTTTAAGAAACCCTTCTAGAATTTCCTACACAGTACTTTTGATCTTACTGATCAGAACTTGGTCATTTGGCTATGCTTAGCTGCAAGTGAGGTTCAGAAATGGCTTTTAGGTGAGCATGTAGACTAGATTGGTAAGGGCTGAGTGAGGGTCTATATTGAGTGGAAACTGGTCATCTTTGTCATACTTGTTCCTTGCCCTTTCTGCTGTATCTGCTGCTGACTGCCCAGTTGTTGCTGTTAATTCAGTAGATAAGTGCTTACTATGTAGTGGGTCCTCTTAGGAACTGGAAATGCAAACACAACTGAGACATACTCTATGCTCTAGAAAAGTTGTGGTTTAATAATGGGACTCATAAATGCATTCACAGGTTTCTGAGAACAGAAGGTATTAAGTATTGTGGGCTGTTGGGACGGGCTGCCACTATGACTCTGCCCAGACCATCAATGTATAAGAGGCTTAAGAGGAAGAATGGGATGTGACTTCTGTGGAAGGGCAGTATTAATGGAAAGAAATAAACTATTTCCTGTTCCCTGAGTGGGAAGAAAAGGGGTTGTTTTCCTTAGAGCCAAGAGAAGGAGGGACTGAAAAAGTTGCTTTCTCTGTTTTATGTGCCTTTAAGAGTGAGATGGACATTTGTTCTCTGGTTGAGTAACTGCCTGGCCACCAGCCTTGCTTCTGTGCTCCTGTTCTACTGAAGAAGGCATAGTAATAGAATGCCTGACATAAGGGCCAGCCCTTTCTATCTACAGCGTGAGTTCCTGTTCTGAGAGATACCAGAGATGAATTTTGCATCTATCCTCATTGTTCGGAATGAGTCAGGAACTATTCATTAGGGTTCTCCAGAGAAACAGAACCAGTAGGGTGTGTGAGGGTGTGTATGTGATTTATTATAAGGCTTATTACAAGGAATTGACTTACACAATTAAGGAGGCTGGCCAGTCCCAAGATCTGCAGGGTAGTCAGCAAGCTGGACTCAGTCAGTCAGGCCTGAGAACCAGAGATGATGAAGCCCTGCAGGTGCTTGAAACCCAGGAAGAGCTGATTTTTTGGTCTGAGTCCAAGGTCAACTAACTGATGTCCTAGTTCAGAGGCAGTTAGGAGTAACTAACTCTTACTTGGTAGAAGCTTAGCCTTTTTGTTCTATTCAGGCCCTTCACTGATTATGAGTCCCATTTACATTAGGCAGGGCAGTCTGCTTTACTCAGTCTATTGATTTAAATTTTTTTTTTTTGAGTTGGAGTTTCACTCTGTCTCCCAGACTGGATGGAGTGCAGTGGCATGCTCACAGCCACTCACTCAGTCTTTACCTGCTGGGCTCAGGTGATTCTTCCACTTCAGCCTTCTAAGTAGCTGGAACTATAGGCATGTGCCATCACGCCCAGCTAATTTTTTTGATTTATTGTAGAGCCTAAGTCTTGCCATATTGCCTAGGCTGGCCTTGAACCTGTGGGCTCAGGCAGTCTTCTCACTTCAGCTTCCCAAAGTGCTGGGATTACAGGTGTGAACCACCATATCTGACTTGGACTTAAATGTTAATCTCATCCAAAAACACTCCCATAGAAACACCCAGAAAAATTTTTAGCCGTATTTCTGGGCAGATGAGGTTGGAAACATTTTTATCCAGGGTGGGGCAGAAGTTCTCTGATCAGAGAAAAAAAGTCATGAAGTAGTGATAAACATAAGTGTTATTTTAATATCTGTAACAATATAATTTGGTGTGAAAATACCTATGATTTCTGTTGATGACCAAATCATAGAAAAATATTATGGTGTTTTGTTTTATTGCTTTGCCTACTTTCACAATCTAATAAAATTATAAATTTTAGTTAGAGTTTGGTAAAAAGAATGATATAATTTTCTTCTCATCAGTTTGTACATTCGATTACAGATTATGGGGGAGTCTATGCAGACTATGCTGAGAGCCTGGGGGGAGCTTTTAATTGATACAAGATTGTATGCTAATAAAGACTTTATAGAGGAGGCACCTGCTGATCTCTGTGCAGAAGGAAGAGGGGGTAGTCAGGAAAGAGGGTAGTTGAAAGACTTTCCAGAGAGGAGAGAGGCTTAAGAAAATGCATGAGAGCCGGCTCGGTGGCTCAGCCTATAATCCCGCGCTTTGGGAAGCTGAGGTGAGTGGATTGCCTGAGCCCGCGGGTTCAAGACCCGCCTGGGCAAGCGAGACCTCATCTCTACAGTAAATCAAAAAATGAGCCGGGTGTGGTAACGTGCGCCTGTAGTTCCAGCTACTGAAGCCTGAGGCGGAAGGATCGCCGGAGCCCAGCAGGTCGAGGCTGCAGTGGCCGGGAGCGGCCACTGCGCTCCAGTCTGGGCGACAGAGTGAGATTCCAACTCAAAAAAAAAAAAAGAAAATGCATGAGACAGCCTAGCATATCATGGAATTGTAGATTAGTATTGATTGGTGAGGGCAAGTCCGTGTTGAGAGGGTATAATTTTTGTTTCTGCTGATAGGACCATTTTGTTCATGAGTCTGTTAAGCAGGTACTGGTGACAAAGGCCATCTACCAAACCACGGATCTGTACCTCTGTTCTCTTTTCAGGCCTAGCTAACAACCACATATACTGCTTAATGCCTACTGGGAGGATTTCCCTTTTCTCCTGTCCTGGAGGCCTACTGTGTGTAGCGGTAATGCCAGCATATTGTACGGAACCATGTGTATATCAGGCCTATTTTTTTTTCTTCTTTAACTTGATCTTAGGGAACTCTACAAGGTCATATATGCAGGGAGAGTTGATTAGTAGAAGTGAGTGCCGTGGGTGCCTAAGCCTTTTGTTTTTTTAGCTTGTGCTTTGGGGCCTGTTCTAATCTCATTGTATATTATAACCATTGTAGTCAGGATTAGATGGGATGTAGTAATAACAATCAATCTTCAGATAATGGTTCAAATTTTTTAAAAAAAGGATTTATTCTCATGTAAAATCTGCTGCAAATCTGAGTGATTCCAGGCAGCTGTCCTTCATATGATGGGTCAGCATTGCATATCTATATTCTGCATATGAGATATGATATTCTTGCATATATGGCATTCTGTTATCATAGTGACAAGGGAAGAACAGGCTGGAGAACTGCATACTGGCATTAAATATTTCTACCGAAATCATTTCTGCTCTTCAGTTAAAGAAAGTCATGAGGTCACATCTGACTTAGAGAATAGAGAAGTATATAGTCTTCCTGTGTTTCCTGAAGGAAAGGAAAAACGAATACCTGACCATACAATATCACTTCCATTTCATGAAGGAATGCTGCTAGCATGTTGAACTTTATGACTAGGTGGTCAGAACATTTAGTTCTTGAGGGTTTGTCAGGTCACATAGTCAGTCTCTACTGGGGCTCAAAAGCTAAGCAAGGAGGAAAATAGTCATGTGCAAAAGAGGGCATAGCTCTGTTCTGAAGAGTGGTTCTCATCCAGGGGCAGTTTTGTTCCTCAAGGGATACTTGGCAATGTTCGGGGAAGTGCTACTGGCAGCTAGTGGGAAAAGGCCAGAGATGTTACTAAATATCCTATCTTACACAAGACAGCCTCTTACAATATCAGAAAGGATCAAAATGCCAGTTGTGCCAAAGTTGAGACACCCTACTTTATGTGGACTCCTGTGTCCATGTTGTGATTCTCCTATCAGGGCCTCCTGGGAGCTTTATACAGCCACTGTATCATCTATCACAGGCACTTTGAATACTACTGAGTTTGCTGGATCTTAAGGCCCAAATGGTGTACTATGTTGCATGGCCACCTTAACCTGTTGCCTTCTCATGTCCTAGGCCCCATTTAAAACTGGTAGTTTCATGGCTTATTCAGGAATTGGGGCAGAGCAGCAACTAAAATTTGGTTTATGTCATTTCCAGAATTTAAAGAGGCTTACCAAGCACTGTGCTTCTTTATTTTATTTTATTTCAGAGATGGGGGTCATACTATATTACCCAAGCTAATCTTGATCCTCCTTCCTCAGCTTCCAGAATAGCTAGGACTACAGTCTCACACCACCATGCCCGGCTAATTTTTCAATTTTTTGTAAAGATGAGATCTTGCTGTGTTGCCTCAACTGGTCTCAAACTCCTGGTCTCAGGCAGTGCTCCCACTTCAGCGTGCTAAAGTGCTAGGATTACAGGCATGGGCCACTGCGCCCAGCCTGTTCTTCATTTTGAAGGTAGTGTCTTGGCTTACTCCAGACCACAGGACACCTAGAGATGTCATCAAGGTGGCAGGTTCCTAAATTTTCGTGTGATTCTTCTACTCTCTGGCATATCTTTTATCAAGGTATCCTGCTGACCAGTTGAAATCAGCAAGATGTTCTCAGTATAATGAACAAGTGTGATATCCAGTGGGTTGGTGAGTTGTCCAAAGTTCTTGTAGTCTAGCTTGACACAGACTTGTCTTCACTTAGTAGCTGTATGACCTTGGGCAAATTATTTTAAAAAAAAATTTTTTTTTTTTTTTTAGAATCATGGAGTACATGTGTAGGTTTGCTACATAAGTATATTTCATGATGGTGAGGTTGGGTTTCTGATGAGTTCTACCTGCCCCCAGTAGTGGGCATGGTACCCAGTGGGTGGTTTTGTGTTGCTTATCCCCGCATTCTCCCTCCTTCCTTTAGTAGTGCCCAGTGTCTGTTCCCATCCTTGTGCCTGTGCGTGCCCAATGTTTAGTACCCAGTTACGAGTGAGAACATGTGGTGTTCAGTTTTTTCTTTCTGTGATAACTTACTTAAAATGATGGTCTCCAGCTGCATTCATGTTTCTGCAAAGAATGTGATTTTGTTCTTTTTTATGGCTACATAGCATTCCATAGTGTATTTTCTTTATCCATTCCACTGTTAATGGGCATCTGGGTGGTTCCATATTTTTGCTATTGTAAATAGTGCTGCAATAAATATATGAGTGCAGGTATCGTTTTGTTGTAATGATTTATGTTCCTTTGGGTATATTGTCAGAAAAGAGATCGCTGGGTCAAATGGTAACCCTATTTTAAGTTATTTGAGAAATCTCCAAACTGCTTTCCACAGAGGTTGAAATCACTTACATTCTCACCAGCAGTGTACAAGCGTTCCCTTTTCTCAAACCCAACCTCACCTTCATGCAATATACTTATACTTGTTGATTTTTGACTTTTTTCCCAAATTATATGACTTTTATTTATTTTTATTATTATTATTATTTATTATAAAGATATGGGGTACAATTCAGGATTAGGTATATAAACATTGATTATGCAAGGTACCCTTTGATTTTTTTTTTTTTTGAGTTGGAGTCTCCCTCTGTCGCCCAGACTGGAGTGCTGTGGCGGCCACCGCAGCCTTGACCTGCTGGGCTCTGGCGATCCTTCCGCCTCAGCCTTCCAAGTAGCTGGAACTACAGGC
>NW_007258109.1:182764-239074 GCF_000164805.1 Carlito syrichta | reverse complement strand
GGAGCAGCCACTGCACTCCAGTCTGGGCAACAGAGGGAGACTCCAACTCAAAAAAAAAAGGGCAAATGATATAACTTTTCTGTGTCTGTTTCTTCATCTAAAAAATGAGAATTATAGTACCTGTTGTATAGGATTGTAGACATTGGACAAATTATGTAAAATGCTTAGAATAGTGCCTGGAGGACAGGCTCGGTAGCTCAGCCTGTAATCCCAGCACTTTGGAAGGCCAAGTGAGTGGATTGCCTGAGCCTGCGGGTTCGTCTACAATAAATCAAAAATTAGCCGGGCGTGGTTGCACGCACCTATAGTTCTGGCTACTTGGAAGGCTGAGGCAGAAGGATTGCTGAAGCCCAGCAGGTTGAGACTGCATTGGCTGGGAGCGTGCCACTGCACTCCAGTGTGGGTGACAGAGTGAGACTCCAAGTCAAAAAAAAAAAAAAGGAAAAAAAAAGAATAGTGCCCAGATTAAATAAATGCCATATAAGTATTAACTAGTAAAATAAGACCTATAATAATACACATTTTTTTTTTTTTAAATCAGAGTCTCACAGTTTCGCCCAGGCTGGAGAGCAGTGGCATGTTCATGGCCATTGCAGCCTCAATCTGTTGGGTTCAGGTGATCCTTCCGCTTCAGCCTTCCAAGTAGCTGGAACTACAGGTGTGAGCCACCACACCCAGCTAATTTTTTTAACTTACTGTTGACACGAGGTCTTGCTAAGTTGTCCAGGCTGGAATAGAAAATCTTTAAGGAGAAAATACAGGTAAATATGTTTATAATCTTAGAATAGGGATGGAGTTCATTATTTTTAAAAGATTGACTAATTTGGTTGACTGTTTTCTTAATTTGTAAATCTAAGTTTTAAAGATAAACTCCTTTATATACATTTAATTGTATTTTTAAAATAATTGTATTTGTAATTAGAAGCAGTACATCAGGACCTTTCTAGTACTATTCAAAAAATATTAATAGTCATGATTCGAAGAAATGAATTATGATGGAAGAAATATTTAGGCACTTATATGCCTGGCCCTGCTCTGTCCCCCTCTATCTGTTCAGTTTTTGCTTTCTCTTTTTACTGATTGCAGTTCTGGATGGCAGTTTAAAATGATACCATTATATATACCCCAAAGAATTGAGAGCAGGGTCTTGAAGAAACATTTGTTCACCCATGTTCCTAGCAACATCATTCACAGTAGCTCAAATGTGGAAGCAACCCAAGTATCCATTGACAGATGAATGGATAAGCAAAATGTAGTACAGTTGTCCCTTGGTATACATGGAGGATTGGTTCCAGGACACCCAAATCTGCAGGTGCTCAAATCTCTTATAAAATGATATAGTATTTGCATATTACCTATACACATCTTCCCCTGCATTTGTATTTTTTTTTTCTTTTTGAGTTGGAGTCTCACTCTTGCGCAGGATGGAGTGTGGTGGCACGTGCACGGCCTCCACAGCCTCAACCTGCTGTGCTCAAGCAATCCTTTTGCCTCAGCCTTCCAAGTGGCTGGTACTACAGGCACGCACCACCCATCATGCCCAGCTAATTTTTTATTTATTGTAGAAATGAGGTCTTACCAAGTTGCCTAGGCTGGTTTCAAACCCACGGGCTCAGGCAATCCTTTCACCTCAGCCTCCCAAAGTGCTGGGAATGTAGGCATGAGCCACCGCGCCTGGCCACATTTGTATTTTTTTGTTATTGCATTTTTCTTTTTCAAATATTTTTTATCTGTACTAGGTTGATTCCACAGTAGCAGAACCCGTGGATATGGTGGGCTGACATTATATACATACAATGGAATTTTTTTTTTTTTTGAGTTGGAGTCTGTAGCCTCGACCTGCTGGGCTCCAGTGATCCTCCTCAGCCTTCCAAGTAGCTGGAACTACAGGTGCACACTACCACGCCCGGCTCATTTTGATTTTTATTGTAGAGATGAGGTCTCGCCAAGTTGCCCAGGCAGGTCTCGAACTCGCAGTCTCAGGCAATCCACTCACCTCAGCCTCCCAAAGGCGCGGGATTACAGGCTGAGCCACCGAGCCCAACTTTTACAATGGAGTATTATGCAACTTTAAAGCGGAAGGAAATTTTGCAGTATGCTGTAACATGGATGAATTTTGAGGACATTGTGCTAAGTGAAATAAGCCAGTCACAAAAAGACAATTACTGTATGGTTCTGTGTATATCAGGTACTTAGACTAGTCAGAATCATAGAGACAGACAATAGAATGGTGGCTTTCAGGTTGAATGAGGAAGGAAAGTGAAGAGTTATTGTTTAATGGGTGTGAAGTTTCAGCTATTTATTTATTTACTTATTTATTTATTAAAGTCAGGGCCTCACTCTGTTACCCAGGATAGAGTACAACGGCATGATCTTGGCTCACCACAGCCTCAAACTCCCGGGCTCGATATATCCTCCCAAGTAACTGGTACTACAGGCATGCACCACCATGCCTGACCAATTTGTCTATTTCTTTGTAGAGATGGGTTCTTGCTCTGTTGCCTAGGCTGGTCTCAAACTTCTGGGCTCAAGCAGTTCTCCCATTTTGGCCTCCCAAAGTCCCAGGATTACAGGCATGAGCCATTGCACCTGGCTTCGAGTTTCAGTTTTACAAGATGAAAAGAGTTATGGAGATGGTTGGTGTTGATGGTTGCACAATGTTATGAATGTATTTAATATTACTGAGTTGTACATCTAAAAATGATTAAGATGGTAAATTTTATGTGTTTTGCCACAATAAAAAAATTGGGGAAAAATGCAGAAAGGTGACTTTTATTAATTCAGATATATTTGCTTTTAGGAAGAGTTTGTTCTGAATTGTGTCAGTTAACTTGATAAGGAAGAGAATTCTTTTCAGAGGTTAAAAATGCTACCAAATTCAGACACTGCCTTCCTTGACTTACTCTTTGAATACCAACTGCTTTAAACATGTATTCATTATTTATAATTCAACATATTTTCCTGGCATTTATTTTTGCTTTGATTAATTCTGTGCCACCATACCTAAACATGCTGTATAATCCTATATAACCTATTTATAGGTTTTTCTGAATTTGATACTATGGGGAAAACATTTTTATTTCTTTTACTTGGAATATAGGCATCTGAAATGGTTCCATTCCTCTCCTCACTCAATGAGAGTAAATTTTATTTAAGACATGCCCATTCTTTAGCACCCAGAATACAGTCTTTACATACTATTTCCTAGTGAAGGGAACCAAGATTCCTTGGAGAAATGTATGATTCTAGGTCTAGGGCAGGAATTGTACAAGATGAGCTTGGAATTTCTTTTTCCTAGCAGTAAGCTAGGAGGCTATCTTCATTTACTAGGTTTATGTCAAAAGGGTTTAGGAGCTTTATTGGGGGTCTCCAAGATCATTCCTAGATTTCATGATTTGTAAGGATGACAAACAGTACTCTAGTCATTATTGATACCAGGTAGAGTGCGGCACAAAACCCATAGGTTCTTTGGTTCATTTCTAAAATGAATTTTTGAGCGGCCAGCAAAGGTTTCAAAGTTTATTAGAGAAAGAAGGGAGAAAATAAAGGGTGACATGCCAGAGCTGACATGGGGGAAAGAAACTGTACTTTTTGTTCTTTGCAATAGAGCTGATATGCCTTCACAATGATTAATAATTCTAAAGAGAATGGAGCCCAAGTAATAGCCACTTTGGAGATCTACATCTCTGGTCTCCAGATGGGAGGACGATGAGGGTGGGTGGTCTTTTCCTGACCACTTTTCTTTGGCGGGGGACTTACCAGAGTTTCCAGTTCACAAGTTTCTGGGCTAAAAGGTGGTCTTATTATCATTTTTATGACTTTGGTCAGTTAAAGGGTGGTATTCAGCTTTCCTAGACAGGGAACCTGAAAGATTTTTAGTGATTTTTATGCTAAACCATGCGTTGAAAGGTTGAGCTGTCCTAGTCTTACATATGGTGTTTTCTTTTGATTTGCTGAGGATAGGGGGTAAGCTGCAACTTGGCCTGTAGTAAAATGTAATTTTAAAAATGTCTGTGCAATTTCTAAAACCTGCCAATGGGAAATATATCTATTTATGTCTAACCTGTGCTAGCTACCCTGCCTCAGTTATATTTGCAGTTACAGTTCCTTACAGTGACGTGATATGGGGCAAAATCAGCAAACAAAAGGCACATGGGGCAAAATCTGCAGGAAATCAGGCTGAAGGTTGCAGATGTCCTCTCCCAGTAGAGTTACATAAGGTGCCGTTAATCCATCCAGTAATGAGTTGTGCACCAACCTCGTGGTTAGTGCCTGGTGAGATTTTCGGGCCTTTTCAGGTTTTTCCTGAGCATATATGTAGCCCTGGGCACATGTGCATGCATATGACCATCTAGATTCCTTGAAATTTGTTAGAGCTTTTTAAAGCCCCTTATGGACTTCTCATTCTCCAACTTTTCCTAAAAAGAAAAGATTTTTAGTTGGCCTAGTGTTTGCCTCAATTGTTATTCACTGCCTCCTGCAGCCATTATGTTAAATAACTGCCCCTGTGAACAAATGCCCCTAGGGAAAAGAGACTGCACTGGTTGACCTTCTAGACAAGTCAAATGAAGACAGCCTTGCAAATGGGGTCTTCCAGGAACTGCCAGACAGGTCAGATAATTGCAGTTTTCTAGGAATAATGCTTTGAAGGCACTCTAACTCATTGTTCCCTTCAGTGGCTGCCAGTCTACTGGCTTTTGCTGTAATTATGGGCTCTTTGTTTTCAAGGTGGAGAGGTAGGATGAGAATAGGGCAGCTGAAAACTTCTTGGGAATCCAACTTCTTTCTCCAATAAACACTTCCCAGATTGCTTTAAACCTTTGGCTAATTTCCCAAGTTCTGAAAAAGTTTTATTCTGATTGTTTTTACCAGTGTTTTGTTGCTTTTATGGAGGAGAGGATTTTCAAAGGTGTCTATTCTGCCATTTTCACTATCACTCCAATGCCACTTAAATGATGAGGCATCTTTTCTATATTCCCTATACATCTAGTGACTGCTTGCTTTGTCTAGGCACTGAAATAGGGACTGGAGATGTAGTGGTAAATAAGACACCCTCCTGCATGGAGTTCATATATTCTAGTGGGAGAAAATGAGCAGTAAACAAGAAACAGTAAATTTTGTAGAGCATGTAAAGCATGATCATAGGACAGAGAATGATTGGGGTGAGTAGTGTTTTTTTTTTAGATTGAGCAGAAACTTGGATGAAGTAAGCAATCAGTGTCGGCCGGCCTCGGTGGCTTAGCCTGTAATCCCACGCTTTGGGAGGCCGAGGTGAGTGGATTGCCTGAGCCTGCTGGTTCGAGACCCACCTGGGCAGCTTGGCAAGACCTCATCTGTACAATAAATCAAAAACTAGCTGGGCGTAGTAGCGCGCGTGTATAGTTCTGGCTACTTGGAAGGCTCAGTGGAAGGATTGCTAGAGCCCAGCAGGTCAAGGCTGCAGTGGCCAGGAGCGTGCCACTGCACTCCAGTCTGAGCAACAGAGTGAGACTTCAACTCAAAAAAAAAAAAAAAAAACAGCCCCAAAAAACAATCAGTGTTGAGTAGGTGGGCAGCAAAGGGAGTAGCAGCACAAAGCTGCTTAGGCAAGAACAAGTTTGGCATGTTCAAGAAAGAACAAGAAAGCCAGTGTAGCTGAAGCAGGCAGATACTTAAAAAGGGGGAAAGATAATTGGCATCACTTAACGTTATCAGAGAATTTTAAAGTATTGGTATCTAGGATCATGGATTTTGTTTTTACCACCTTGACTTTCAGTAGGTTAACTGCCCTGTAGCATGGGACTAGGAAGGGATGCTTCCTTGGATTCTAATGCTAGTATAATTTTGCATCATTTTGAACTAAGTACTGGTTGCTAGTTTGTGGCAGTGTCTCTTGGAATGTCTTGGTAGGGATTCAGTTAATTCTGTTTTGAAATTTATCTAGTGATGGACAGTTTTTGATGTCCTCTTAGTAGGTTCATGAATGATTTTCAACTCCTTTTTTAAACATATGTATCAGCTGGCCTTTACTGTATAACCTCAAAATTTAGCAACTTAACACAACAACCATTTTATGTGCTCACAGTTCTGTGGGTCAGCAGTTTGGGCATCTGGGCAATTCTTTTTCTGGTCTTCCCTAAAGGTTACCCCTGTTTGACTGGAATGTTATCTAAGATGGCCTCAGTCACACATTTTTTAGTTAGTGCTGTCTGTTGGCCAGCCTACATCTCTTCTTTAGGTTAGCTCTAGCTTCTTCACATGGTTACTGGCTTTTAAAAGTAACAACAACAATAACAAAAATTCAGTGTGCAAGCACTTTTCAAACCTTTGCATTACAAGGGATATTTTTATATTCCTATAAATATTGTTGAGCTCTGCTGTGGGATGCAGTTAAATTATTAGAAAACAATTTGATCCCTTCAGGTTTTGATTTTTAAAGACTTACTAGATAGTACTGGATCTGTACTTGGTGTGGCGCTAATTAATCCCCAGTATTTAGGGAAGACTCTATTATGTACTTGATCCAACCATTCCACAACCTGGTTGGTGGAAAGAGGTAATATTTCTTGCTCTGTATGAATTCTGGACACTGCTGCCTTTCATTCTTTCTGTGCGTCTCTTCATGACTTCTTGTAATTCCCTTATCCAGTGTGCTTACCGGTCTTCATCTGACTACCTGAGTGGGAGTCTCTGCAGGTCTCAGCATTCTTTCTCTTGCTGCTCTCTCCTTTCCATACCCTGTCCTCTAACACCTTGGTCTTCCTGGACTCTCAGCTCTGCTTTCTTAACTCAGGGAGTCTACCAGGTTTCGCCTACATTTCCCTTCCTTACACTGCAGTCTGGAAACTCTTGAGGAAAACAGTTGAGGCAGCTTCATTGTTCTTGTATCCAGTGTCTTAAAAACGTGTATCATGTATTTTCTTCATTTTTTTAAGTTCAAACAAGAAGATAAATTCAGTTCTGTCACTCTATCTTGTCCAGAAGTAGAAGGCCCTTCTCTCCTAACATTTTTCCTCCTTCCCCAGTACTAGGCTTGAGATTTAGGATGGGGTGTTGTCTGTGGTCCAGGTCCAACCTCAGTTTAGGCCAGCCTTTGTGCCAGACCTCGCACAATCACAAATCTCTTCTCCTTTGGTATAAGGCATATGTATTGCTTGTGTCGGCTTGCTCTTTCACTCTCTTAATCTCTAAAATTTTTTATTTATTTATTTATTTTGAAACAAGGTCTCACTATGTTGCCCATGCTGGTCTTGAACTCCTGGGCTCAAGCAGCCCTCCCATCTTGGCCTCCCAAACTTCTTGGAATTAATAGGTGTGAGCCACCACTCCTAGCCTCTTAATCTGTCTTTTGATGAAAGATTTAGTATAGTCAGTCCATTGAATCTATTTTTTTTGTCATGGTTATTGCTTTTTGTGTTTGCTTAAGAAATGTTTGGCTATTCTTGGCTCATTGCATTTCCATAGAGATTTTAGAATCAGCTTGTTAATTTCTCTTTAAAAGAGGAGAGGCGTGGAATTTTGATTAAGATTGCTTTGAAACTAGAAATTGAGAGAGTTGATGTCTTTACTATGAGTCTTCCCAACTCATGAACATGGCATATCCATCCATTAATTTAGACTTTCTTTAATTTCTCTCAAAAATGTTTTCTTCTTTTCAGTGTAGAGGGCTGTTAGCATATCTTTTGGAAATTTATTTCTAGTATTTTTTTTTGTTTTCAAGCAGTTAATTTAGAAAGTAAATAAGAGAGACGGAGAGAGAGAAGAGATTCGCCTCCCTAAGATAGGGGAGGTGGCCAAAGTTAAGAAAACATGGCGGCTATAGTTCCAACAGCCACATGGAGACGGCAGGGTTTAACAAAGCAATGACTCTAGTTTTTTTTTTAATGCTATTGTAAGTTGTATTTTTAAAAATTTGTAGCTGGTTTGTAGAAACACAATTGATTTTTGTATTTAGAAATTTATATTCAAGCCGGGCTCGGTGGCTCAGTCTGTAATCCCGTGCCTTTGGGAGGCTGAGGTGAGCAAATTGCCTGAGCCCGCGGGTTCGAGACCCGCCTGGACAGCAAGACCTCATCTCTACAATAAATCAAAAAATCAGCCGGGCGTGGTAGCGCATGCCTGTAATTCCGGCTACTCGGAGGCTGAGGCGGAAGCATTGCCGGAGCCCAGCAGGTCGAGGCTGCAGTGGCCGGGAGCGGCCACTGCACTCCAGTCTGGGCGACAGAGTGAGACTCCAACTCAAAAAAAAAAAAAAAAAAAAAGAAATTTATATTCAGAAATTTAGATAAATTCATTTGTTAATTCTAATAGTCTATAGAATCTTTTGAATTTTCTTGATATATAATCATATCATCTGTGAATAATGACAGTTCTTCCTTTCCAGTCCTTATTCTTCTTGCTTTTCTTGCTTTATTATACTAGCTAGAACTTCCAGTACAGTGTTGAATAGAAGTAGTGTTAATATCTCTGTCTTGTTTTCAACCTCAGAGGGTAAGTTTTGGATATTTTATCATTGACTGTGATACTTGATATAGGCTTTTGTGGATATTATTTGTGAATTTTTCAATGGGTTTTTATCATCAGTGGATATTGAATTAGTCACATACTTTTTCTGTACCTATTTGGGTAATTATATGATTTGTCTTCTGAACTACTGTTATGTGCCTGGAATAAATTTTTTTTAATATGGTGTTCTTTGAGTGCTGAATTTCATTTGCTAATACATTGATATTTTTGCATCTGTGTTCATGAGAGAGATTGGTCTTTGATTTTCCTTCCTTATAATGTCTGTGTTAATTTTTGGCATCATGGTTGCACTGGTTTTTAAAAATAGTTAGGAAGTTTTTCTATTATTTTTTAATTCTCGGGAAGGCTTTTGTAAGCTTGGTGGTGTTTCTTCCATAATTAGAAGAATTCACTGGTGAAATCATCTGCACTTGAGATTTTCTTTATGGAAAGATTTTTTTTTTTCTTTGGAGTTGGAGTCTCACTCTGTTGCCCAGACTGGAGTGCAGTGGCCGGCCACTGCAGCCTCGACCTGCTGGGCTCCAGTGATCCTTCCGCCTCAGCCTTCTGAGTAGCTGAAACTACAGGCGCGTGCTACCACACCTGGCTCATTTTGATTTATTGTAGAGATGAGGTCTTGCCAAGTTGCCCAGGCGGGTCTCAAACCCGCGGGCTCAGGCAATCCACTCACCTCAGCCTCCCAAAGGCATGAGATTACAGGCTGAGCCACCGAGCCCGGTTTATGGAAAGATTTTTAATAACACATTCCATTCCTCTAATAGCTTTGGAGCTATTTGTATTTTTTAAGAAATGTGTCCATTTTATGCTGTCACATTTATTGACATAAAGTTTACTTTATTTCCCTCTTTTTAATGTTTACAAATTCTGTTGTAATTTGTGTTTTCTTTTTCCTTAATTAGTATTACTAGGGGTTTATCATTTTCACTAATCTTTTCAAAGAACCAACTTTTGACTTTGTTGATTTTCTTGTGTTGTGTGCTTTTTAAAAAATTTCACCCATTTGCTGTCCAGCTTCTTGAGATAAAAATTTGAACCTTTTTTTTTTTTGACAGTCTTTCTTCATTGCTAGTCTTGGCTTTGCAGGGTATCATGCAAATAGGAACTATGCCTTTGCTTTGCCCATCCAAAGTGAGGATTGCTTGTATATGTTGTTAAGGCTGTATCTGCCTTCCACAAATTTTGATATGTTGTATCTTAATTAGTATTCAGTTCAACATATTTGCTAATTTCTATTTTGATTTCTTCTTTGACCCATAGATTACTTAGAAATGCAATTTTAAATTTCTAGTTGGTGTTTTTTATTTATTTATTGTTGTTAATGATTTCTACCTTACTTTTGTTGTAATCTAGAAATAGAACATACTCTGAATGCCATCATCTTTTTTGAAGTTCATTGAAACTTTTCTTGTGGCCCAGTATGCAGTCCGGTTTTCTTTTTGTTTTTGTTTTTTTTTTTGAGTCAGAGTTTGATCTATCACCCAGGCTGGAGTGCAATGGCATGCTCACGGCCACCGCAGCCTCAACCTGTTGGATTCAGGTGATTCTTGCTCCTCAGCCTTCCAAGTTGCTGGAACTACAGGCATGCACCACCACGCCCAGCTAAGTTTTTTATTTTACTGTAGAGATGAATTCTTGCCATGTTGTGCAGGCTGGTCTGGAACCTGTGGGCTCGGACAGTCTTCTCGTCTCCATCTCCCAAAATGCTGGGATAACAGGCGTGAGCCACTGCACCGGCTTGCAGTCAGTTTTGATAAGTGTTCCATGTAAATTTTGTTGTTGCTAGGTACAGTACTCTCTATTAATCATTCAGGTCATTTGTTAATTGTACTGTTCAGATCTTACGGATTTTTTATTGCTTTTTCTGTCAACTACTGAGGATCTACAACTATGATTATGGCTTTGTCTGTTTCCTTTGAATTCTGCAAATTTTTGCTTCATGTATTTTGAAGTTATTATTGGGTACATATAAGTTTATGATTGTGATACCTTATTGGATTGATCTCCTCATTGTGTAATATTACTTTAACCTGTAATAATTATTCTTGCCATGCGTTCTAAATCTTTCTCTGAAATTAGTACAGTATATCAGTTTTCTTTGGGTTAGTGTTGCACGGTATGTTTTTTTATCCTCAACTTTCAGTCTTTCTGTGAACATATTTAAAGTGTGTCTCTTTTAAGGACTATGCTTCTTTGTTTAATTCAATCTGACAGTAGTCTTTTACTTGAAGCATTTAGTCTATATACTGTAGTATAATTACTAATATAGTTGAATTTATATTTATAATCTTTTTTTTTTTTTTTTGAGTTGGAGTCTCACTCTGTTGCCCAGATTAGAGTGCAGTGGCTGCTCCCGGCCACCGCAGCCTCGACCTGCTGGGCTCCGGCGATCCTTCCGCCTCAGCCTTCCAAGTAGCTGGAAATACAGGCACGTGCTATCACACCCGGCTAATTTTTTGATTTGTTGTAGAGATGAGGTCTCGCCAAGTTGTCCGGGTGGGTCTCGAACCTGTGGGCTCAGGCAATTCACTCATCTCAGCCTCCCAAGGCACGGGATTACAGGCTGAGCCACCGAGCCCGGCTTATATTTATAATCTTACTGTTGTTTGCTGTTTGGTCCATCTGTTTTTTCTTTTTATTCTTTCTTGCCTGCTTTTAGATAAGTTAAATATTACTTTTTTTCTCTAACTTATGTATAATATAAGATTTTGTCTTAATGGCTATTTATAAAAGTTATAGCATTCACCTTTTTTTTTTTGAGTTGGAGTCTAACTCCATGGCACAGGCTGGAGTGCAGTGGCACACTCACGGCCAACCCAGTATCGACCTGCTGGGCTCAGGTGATACTCTGCGTCAGCCTTCCAAGTAGCCAGAGCTACAGGTGTACGCTACCACCCTGGGCTAAGTTTTGATTTAATGTAGAGACGAGGTCTTGGCAAATTGCCTGGGCTGGTTGCGAACCAATGGGCTTAGGCAACCCACTCGCCTCGGTCTTCAAAGTTCTGGGGTTATAGGCTGTGCCACCAAACCTGGCCAGCATTCAGCTTTAACTTGTTATATATTTATTAATTTTACCACTATTATGCATCTGCTAAAATTGTGGAAACTTTAAACCTCACAAAGCATTTCAGTTATTGTTCTGAACTGTCATTATTAACTTATTTCCTACATTATTTACCCTGTTGGATATTTTTATTTTTATTTTTTTTCTGAATCAGAGCCTCACTCTGTCACCCAGGCTGGAGTGCAGTGGCATGCTCATGGCCACTGCAGCCTCAACCTCCTGGGCTCAGATGATCCTTCCACCTCAACCTTCCAAGTAGCTGGAACCACAGGCGTGCACTACCACACCCAGTTAATTATTTATTGATTGATTGTAGAGACGAGGTCTCACCAAGTTATCCAGGCTGGTCTTGAAACCCTGGTCTCTGGCCATCCTCTCCCCTCAGCCTCCTGAAGTGCTGGGATTATAGATGTGAGCCACCATGCCCAGCCATCTGTCTGATACTGTTACTCCTTCCTGTATTTCCATGTTTATAATCTAGGATAATTTCCTTCTGCCTGAATAATTAATTCCCTTTCTTTTTTATATTATTTGCTTATTTATTTTTTTTGAGTTGGGTTCTCATTCCATTATCCAGTTGTATTCAGTGGCATGGTCACTGCTCACTACAGCCTCAAACACCTGAGTTCAGGCGCTCCTTCTACCTCAATCTCCTGAGTAGCTGGTACTACAGGCCTGTGCTACTACACCCAGCAAATGTTTAGATTATTTTGTATAGACGAGGTCTCACTATGCTGTCCTGGTTTGTCTTGAACTCCTGGGCTCAAACGATCCTCTTGTCTTGGCCTCCCAAAGTACTAGGATTGCAGGTGTGAGCCACCATGCCCTAACTAATTTTCTGATTTTTCTTTCTTTCTCTTTTTGAGTTGGAGTCTCACTTTGTCACATAGTGGCACACTCACAGCCAATCGCAGCCTCGACTTGCTGGGCTCAGGTGATCCTTCCGCCTCAGCCTTCCAAGTAGCTGGGGCTACAGGTACACGCTACCACACCCAACTAGTTTTTTTATTTATTGTAGAGACGAGGTCTCACTGTGTTGCCCAGGCTGGTCTCAAACCTGTGGGCTCAGGCAATCCTTCTACCTTGACCACCCAAAGTGCTGGAATTATAGGCATGAGCCACCACAGCCCGGCCTCTTTTTTTTTTTTTTTTTTTTTGAGTTGGAGTCTTGTCCTGTTGCCCAAGTTGGAGTGGAATGGAATACTCACAACCACTGCAGCCTCAACTTGCTGGGCTCAGGTGATTCTTCTGCTTTAACCGTCCAAGTAGCTGGAACTACAGGTACACACCACCATACCCAGCTAATTTTTTTATTTATTGTAGAGACAAGGTCTTGCCTTGTTGCCCAGGCTGGTCTCAAACCCGTGAGTTCAGGCAATCCTCTCCTTCTGCCTCCCAAAGTGCTGGGATTACAGGTGTGAGTCACCATGTCTGGCTTAATTTTCTTTTAATATAGTCTTGTTAGAAATTTTCTCCGTTTTTTGTTTGCAAACATTTTTATTTCACTTTGATTTTTGAAGAATGTTTTTGCTGGATATGGTATTCTAGATTGACAGTTATTTTCTTTTTGGCCCTATAACAGTGTCATGAAGTTCTGGCTTCTTTTGTTTCTGTTGAGAAATCTGTCAGTCTTACTGTTTTTTGAAGGTCAACTCTTTTATTCCTTTGGCTGCTCTTATGAGTTTTTTTCCCCTTCCCTTCCTCTCCTTCTCTCTTTCTTATGATATCTTAGGTATAGTTTTCTTTTAATATATCCTGCTTGGCATTGGCAGAGCATCTTGACTCTCTGGATTGATTGATTGATTCATTTAATCACTTTTGGAAATCTCCCAGTTTATTCTTTCTTTGAATATTGCATATATCTCTTTCTCCTCTTTTTTGTGTCTCCTGTTATATGTATATTGGACATTGTGAGCATGTCCCACATTTCTTCTCCTCCTTTTTCTACCTTCCTCTTCCCTCTCCCTTTTTCTCTTTAAGCTTTGGGTATTTCTTATTGACTTATCATCTAATTCACTCATCCTGTATTCTGCTATGTCCAGTTTGCTCCCAAATTAATATGTTGAGTTCTTTTTTTTTTTTTTTTTTTGAGTTGGAGTCTCACTCTGTTGCCCAGGCTGGAGTGCAGTGGCATGCTCATGGCCACTACAGTCTCAACCTGCTGGGCTCAGACAATCCTGCCTTAGCCTTCCAAGTAGCTAGAACTACAGCCGTGCACCACCACACCTGGCTAATTTTTTTTATTTACTGTAGAGATGATGTCTTACCAAGTTGCCCAGAGTGGTCTTGAACCCCTGGACTCAGGCAATTCTTTTGCCTTGGCCTCCCAAAGTGCTAGGATTACAGGTTAAGCCACTGCTCCCGGCAAGTTCTTAATTTCATATATTGTATTTTTCAGTTATAGAATGCTTATTTAATTATTTTTGTAGATCTTAATTCATTGGTGGAATGTTCTGTCTTTCATTAGTTTTCTCCATTTTTTCCTATGTTTTCTGTTAGTCAGAATTACTCTAAATAATTGTCTTTAAATAATTAATAACTTAATTATAAAAATCATCTGTAAGTCTTATATTCTTGTCTAGTTTTCTCTTAATTATTGGTCATATTTTCTTGTCCCTTTACATGTTTAGTAATTTTTAAATTATGTGCCACATTTTGTATATGAAACAACCATAGAGGCTCTATACGGTGCAATCTTCCAAAAAGGCTCCCATTTTTCTCTGTTGCATAAATGGGGAAGGGGCTAATTACCTCCAACCAGTCAATGAGTCAGGGACTCAGCTAGGGTTGTGTTAAAAGTTCAATAAAACTTAGTTTTTTCCATCATTTGCCCTAGTTTTTTTGTTTGTTGGTTTTTAATTGAGAACCTGGTGAGTATCTATCTCCTTTTCCCTGAAAGCTTGTGAGAGACCTCTCTACAGAGGTTCCCCCTGTATTTCCAATCTGCCTGCCTATACTGCTTCAACATCTGGCAGTTGTTTTGGCAGTTCAGAATTTCCAAGGTACAAAAAAATAGTCCAGAGTCTTACTTTCACCCTCTTTCCTGGATGTCAAGTGCCCCTTCCTGAATTGTTATCACTCTTCTTTTATTTTTCTTTCCAGAAATTACTCTCTTAGTTTGTTTTCAGGGTTTTTCCACCACTGCAGAACCTTCTCATATGAAAGCTCAGTGTATAAGAGATAAAAAGTCAGCCGGGCTCGGTGGCTCAGCCTGTAATCCCGCACCTTTGGGAGGCTGGGGTGAGTGGATTGCCTGAGACCGCGGGTTGGAGACCCACCTGGGCAGCGAGACCTCATCTCTACAATAAAGATAAAAAAATCAGCCGGGCGTGGTAGCGCATGCCTGTAATTCCGGCTACTCGGAAGGCTGAGGCGGAAGGATCGCTGGATCCCAGCAGGTTGAGGCTGCGGTGGCCAGGAGCGGCCACTGCACTCCAGTCTAGGTGACCGGGTGAGACTCCAACTCAAAAAAAAAAGAGATAAAAAGTCAGTTGCTATGGTTGGAGTAGGAGGTCTTGACATATCTTCAGTTTAAAAAATATTGAAGCCTTTACAATGATAATATAATTTAGCTCCAAGAGAATTTTATTGACATATTTTTTGTATTGAAAAAGTTCACTTTATGTCTGGATGCTTTGACTCCTGCCTATAATCCCAGCAGTTTGGGAGGCTGAGGTAAGAGGATTGCCTGAGCCCACAGGTTGGAGACCATCCTGGGTAACATGGTGAGACCTCGTCTCTATAATACATCAAAAAATTAGCTGGGCGTGGTAGCACACCTATTGTTTTAGCTACTTGGAAGGCTGAGGCGGAAGGATCACCTGAACCCAGCAGGTCAAGACTGTGGTGGCCGTGAATGTGCCACTATACTCCAACCTGGGAGACAGAGTGAGAGACTTCAACTCAGAAAAAATAAAATATGATCATTAACAAAGTGTACTCTTTCTTTTTTGAGTTGGAGTGTCAGTCTGGAGTGCAGTGGCATATTCAAGGCCACCGTAGCCTTGACCTGCTGGGCTCAGGAGATCCTTCTGCCTCAGCCTTCCAGGTAGCTGGAACTATACCCATGTGCCATCACACCCAACTAATTTTTTGATTTATTGTAGAGATGAGGTCTCACCATGTTGCCCAGACGGTCTCTAATCCATGAACTCAGGCAGTCCTCTCGCCTCGACCTCCCAATGTGCTGGAATTACAGGCATGAGCCACCATGCCTGACCTAATGAGTATATTTTAAATGTTAATTTATTTTAGTGTTTTAGATGTTAACATCGTGAAACAATTTTGAATTAAAGAGGTAGAGTATAATGTAGTCAGCAAATATATGAAAATAGTTATTGCTTGCTTTTTTTTTTTTTTTTTTAGTCAGAGTGACGTGCTCCCGGCCACCACAGCCTCAACCTGCTGGGCTCAGGCGAACCTTCCGCCTCAGCCTTCCAGGTAGCTGGAACCACAGGCGTGTGCCACCATGCCCGGCTTATTTTTTTAATTTATTGTAGAGATGAAATCTTACCAGGTTGCCCACACTGGTCTCAAACTCTTGACTTTAGGCAGCCCTCTCACTTCGGCCTTCCAAAGTGCTGGGATTACAGGTTTGAGCCACCACTCCCGGCCAGAAAATAGTTACTACTTTCTTAGAAAAGTCTGTATGTTTAGCAATTAAACATTATTGTTTCTGGCCAAAAACATGTAATATGTTTTTGTGCCAAAAATTTGATAAAAGCATTTTCTGTGTTCTTAAAAATGGTAATTTTTTTGGCTGGGTGCAGTGGCTCAAGCCTGTAATCCCAGCACTTTGGAAGGCCACAGAGAGAGGAGTGCCTGAGTCCAGGAGTTCGAGACTAGCCTGGGCAACTTGGTGAGACCTCATCTCTACAATAAATACATATAAATTAGCCAGGTGTGGTGGCAAACGCCTGTAGTTCCAGCTACTTAGAAGGCTGAGGTGGAAGGGTCACCTGAGCCCAGCAGGTCAAAGCAGTGGTGGCTGTGAGTGTGCTACCGCACTCCAGCCTGGGTGGCAGAATGACACTCCAACTTGGAAAAAAAAAATAATTTTTTCAGTTATGTAAAACTCATCCAAAGATTTTGTAGCCTTTGTTGCTTATTCGAACTTGGTTTTATACTGCATATTAAAATTTTCATGAGTATTTTTAAAATGTTTGTGTACATGTATTTGTGTGAAGGAGAGAGGTAGGGTAAGAATTTTCTGTAACATGTCTCAAAAGTTAGAATCAAAGAACTTTTGTCTGGAAGGAACTTAATTTTATAGATTATTCAAATGAGGCTCCAGATAATTTAAGTAACCTACTCAAGGTCTTACAAATAATTAGTAGTCAATTGGAGACCTTTTGCGTCCAAAATAATGTTTTTTATTAGGTTTGAAAAAGGTACACTAGTATGTTAGTTATTATAGAAAAATTTGGGGTTCATAATTATGTTTACAAATTAGATAAGCTATATTATAAATTTCCTATCAAAATTTATAATAAATTTTTTGTATTACATTATTTAGAATATTGTTTCAGTATTTCTCAGTTCTTCATTTTTATTTTTTATAGAGTTGGAAAATATTTAATTGTCAACAAATGAATTCCATACTTGAACTCTGCCAAATTCCTGTGCCACCACCTCCTTTAGAAAACTGATCTTAATACAGGTAAGATTAAGACTTTAACATTTTAAAGGATAAAGAATAAACTTTCTATGATGTTAAATATGGTAGCATTTTTGTAATCTTTGGTGGATAGCTTCTATTTATTAAGCAGTTTTACCTAAAATAAACACATCTTTTTTGCAGGGGGTTGGAGCTTCACTCCGTTGCTCAGGCTGGAGTGCAGTGGCATGCTCATGGCCACTGTAGCCTGACCTGCTGGGCTCAGGTGATCCTTTTGCATCCGACTTTCAAGTAACTGTAACTACAGGCATGTACCACCATGCCTAGACAATTTTTTTTTTAATTGTAGAGATGAGGTCTCATCAAGTTGCCTAGGTTGGTCTCGAACCCGTGGGTTCAGTCAGTCCTTTCACTTTGGACTCTCGATTTGCTGGAATTATAGGCATGAGCCATCAAGCCCGGCCTTAATAAACACATCTTAATTATTGCCTTTGAATTCTATTTTTGAAAGTGTTTTCCCTTTTTATTTTTATTTTTTTGAGTCAGAGTCTCACTCTGTCGCTTAGGCTGTAGTGCAGTGGCACGCTCACGGCCACCGCAGCCTTGACCTGCTGGGCTTAGGTGATCCTTCTGCTTCAGCCTTCCAAGTAGCTGGAAGTACAGGTATGTGCCACCACACCCAGCTAATTTTTTGATTTATTGTGGAGACAAGGTCTCGTCATGTTGCCCAGGCTGGTCTCAAACCTGCAGGCTCAGGCAGTCCTCTCCCCTCTGCTTCTCAAAGTGCTGGTATTACAGGCATGAACCACTGTGCCTGGCCATGTTTTTCTTTTAATCGATTTTTGTTTTAAAGAAAAACTTTCTGTTACCTAAAGTTTACATTTATTAAATTATTGAATTTACTCAGCCTAATTGCACTATCTGGCTACATCTAGATCAGTGCTATCCAATAGAACTTCTTTGATGACAGCTATGTTTTATATCTTTGCTGTTCAATATGGGAGACTGTAGTCACATGTAGCTGCTGGGCACTTGAAATGTGGCTAGTGCAACTAAAGAAGTGAATTTTTTTTTTTTTTTGAGTTGGAGTCTCACTCTGTCACCCAGACTGGAGTGCAGTGGCCGCTCCTGGCCACCGCAGCCTCAACCTGCTGGGCTCCAGCGATCCTTCCGCCTCAGCCTTCCAAGTAGCTGGAACTACAGGTGCGCGCTACCACGCCCAGCTCATTTTTGATTTATTATAGAGATGAGGTCTCGCCAAGTTGCCCAGGCGGGTCTCGAACCCGTGGGCTCAGGCAGTCCACTTACCTCAGCCTCCCAAAGGCAGGGGATTACAGCCTGAGCCACTGAGCCCGGCTAGAAGTGAATTTTAAATTGTGCAATTTTTTTTTTAGATTGGAAAATATAGTGTATTTCAAAATTAGAGAGAGAAGAGATTCACTTCCCCAAGCGGGGAGGGTTCCAAAGCTAGGAAAACATGGCCATCATAGCTCAAAGAAGCACATGGCCAGACCACAATTTAGAAAAGCAATGACCTTTAAATTGTATTTTAATTAATTGAAATTTAAATAGCCACATATGGCTAGTAGCTACTGTATTAGGCAATGCAGCTTAGGACTTTTCCTTAGGAAATTTGGTAATGACACTGTCTGCATGTCTTAAATGTTTATATTTCTTATATCTTGAAATATCTTTGTAGTTGTTGAAAAAATGTGAAAATTTGTAGTAGCTTGGTTTATCCATTAATTTTGATCTACTAGAAACCTTTTAGAGCACTTATCATAGTTAGTTTTGCTCACTTTTGTATCTTTAGCATCTTAACTAAGTACCAGGCTTTTAGTTGGTGTTCACAGTGTGGAAATTGATGTTTGTATGGTGAATGAATGGACGAATAATCTCTGTATTTTACCTCCACACAAAAAAAAGTCTCTTAAAGTAGTACAAAAAGTAAAAAAATTGTATTGATGTTGTTACTATAATAGTAATAGTAGCTAGCATCTATAGGAGACCTATACTGTGCTAGTCACTATTCTAAGTCCTTATGTATGTTAATTAAATAAAATTTAAAAGTAAGGCTGGGCGCTATGGCGCATGCCTGTAATCTCAGCACTTTGGGAAGTAGAGGCAAGAGGATTGCCTAAGTCCAGGGGTTCAAGACCAGCCTGGGCAACTTGGCAAGACCTCTTCTCTACAATAAATCAAAGAATTAGCTGGGTGTGGTGGCATGTACCTGTAGCTCCAGCTACTTGGAAGGCTGAGGTGAAAGGATCGCCTGAGCCTAGCAGGTCGAGGCTGCAGTGGCCATGAGCTTGCTACTGCACTCCATCCTGGGCCACAGAGTGAGACTCTGACACAAAAATAAAATAAAATAAATATTTTACAATAAACCTTTGTCATAGGTATTTATGTTATTCCCATTTAAAAAATTTTTTTATTCTTACTGAGTTGGAGTCTCACTCTGTTGCCCAGGCTGCAGTGCAGTAGCACACTCATGGCCATGCCAGCATCAACCTGCTGGGCTCCAGCGATCCTTCTGCCTCAGCCTTCCAAGTAGCCAGAACTACAGGCATGCACTACCACGCCTTGCTAATTTTTGATTTATTGTAGAGACAAGGTCTCGCCAAGTTGCCTGGGCTGGTCTCAAACCCGCGGGCTCAGGCAGTCCACTCGCCTCAGCCTCCCAAAGTGCTGGGATTACAGGCTGAGCCACCGAGCCTGGCCAGAAGAATATTTTCATTTAAAAATGTTATCTAAAGCTGGGCGCGGTGGATCGTACCTGTAATTCTAGCACTTTGGGAGGCAGAGGAGAGAGTATTGCCTGAGCCCAGGGGTTCAAGACCAGCCTGGGCAACTTGGCGAGATCTCATCTCTACAATAAATTTTAAAAAATATTAGCTGGGCATATGCCTGTAGTTCCAGCTACTTGGGAGGCTGAGGCAGAAGGATCGCCTGAGCCCAGCAGGTCGATGCTGCAGTGGCCTTGAGTGTGCCACTGCACTCCAGCCTGGGTGGCAGAGTGGTAGTCCAACTCAAAAATGAAAAAAATATGTTATCTATGTTTTAAAAAAGTTAGCCAGGTATGATGGCATGTGTCTGTAGTCCCAGCTACTCAGGAGGAAGGGGGGTGAGCAGATCACTTGAGGCCAGGAGTTCAAGGTTACAGTGAGTTATGATCGTGCCACTGAACCCCAACCTGGGCAACAGAGTGTAAGACCTGTCTCTAAGTAAATAAATATGTTGTTAACATGTAATGGGCTTATTTTTAAAATGAATTAATAAGTGAGCTTTTTAAATGGAAAGAGTTCTGAGACAAAAATGCTGTTTTACACCATTAAATTCTATTACCTACCATAAATCAGATAAAATATGGGAAATATCTGGTACGATATTTATACTTGATAAGCTCAATGGTAACTTACCTTTAAGACACACTTTTTTCACATTTTAACATTTTATAAATCAAAATGTGTCCTCAGAAGAAAATTTTTAGCCACCAGGCAGGTAAATTGTGAAGTAGCTAGAATTTAGCTTTCTGTATTCTTTTACTCAGCTATTTCACATGATATTAATAGTATCACATGAGGGTGAAATTTTAATTGAATTTGTGTTACTACTTGTTTAAAATGCCTACAATACATCACCATATAATACAGCTTTGAAATGAACAATTGTCTTAGTAGAAGAATGCCTGACATATGCCATTAATTCAAAGAGAGCAAAATTGCAAAATCTCTGTCCCTAATATCAAACCTCAGCAAGGGCAGTATACTGATTCATACATCTAGGAGAATACCTACCTGTCAAAAATTTACGGATGATTTTTGAAGAAGGGATTTAACTTCCATATATATTTAGTTTTCCAAATATGGTTATTAAGCCTAACCAAGTAGAAAACACAGGCAGAAGTCTCAGGTTTTGTTATGACCAGAAATACAGCTATCAGTGCTGAACATGCTATATAAGTTGTATTCTTGAGTGCAAATCCCCAACAGAAGTTTGGGCGCCTGTTGTATGCCCGGCACTTGGGATACAGTGCCTGTCTCTGTGAAATACAGATTCTAGTGGGAAGGATGGATAATAAGTCAATATATAAGCAAGATCATTACAGACTGTGCTAAATGCTTTGAAGGAAAAGAAATGGACAGAGTGATAAGGGCTGGAAGGAGGTGGAAGCGAGGGGAAACAACTTAAGTATACAGGGAAGGCTCCTCTGGGGAGATGATATTTGAACTAAATCTAATCCAGTCACGTACAGAGAGCTGGAAGGACATGCCTCAGGTAGCAAGTACAAAGACCAAAGTTGGTCAGAAACGTGAGGGGTAATTTTTTAAAATGGTGTGTGATTGTGTGGATACGCTTATGCGCTTGTTCTTCTGTTATGCAATTTTTCTTTTAAATAAAGAATTGTTTCATGTTTTCTTCTTTAAATAGTTAATACATTACTCTTTTATTTGTTCATTTATTCATTTTGAATTGGAGTCTCACTCTGTTGGTCAGGCTTGAGTACAGTGGCGCACTCATGGCCACTGCAGCCTCGACCTGCTGGGCTCAGGTGATCCTTCTGCCTCAGCCTTCCTAGTAGCTGGAACTACAGGCACGTGCCACCACTCCTGGCTAATATTTTTGATTTATTATAGAGATGAAGTCTTGCCAAGTTGCCCAGGCTGGTCTCGAACCATGAGGTCAGGAAATTCTCTCACCTTGGCCTCCCAAAGTGCTGAGATTATAGGCATGAGCCACCATGCCCAGCCTACATTACTATTTTAAAACTAGTTTTGTAAAGTTGAGGAAATATGATGGTGTTATGATTATATTTATTTATTTGTTTGTTTGCTTGTTTGTTTTTGAGACACAATCTCACTCTGTCACCCAGGCTGGAGTGCAGCGGTACACTCACAGTCACTGCAACCTCGACCTGCTGGGCTCAGGTGATCCTTCCGCCTCAGCCTTCCAAGTAGCTGAAACCACAGGCATGTGCCACCATGCCTGGCTAATTTTTTGATATATTTTAGAGACAAGGTCTTGCCATGTTGCTAAGGCTGGTCTCGAACCCCTGAGCTCAGGCAGTCCTCTCACCTTCACCTCCCAAAGTGCTGGGATTACAGGTTTGAGTCAGTGTGCCCAACCTATTTTTTTATATTAAAGATATGGGATAAAGTTCAGAGCAGGTATACAAGTGGTCATTATATAGGTAAAGCTTGGTCCTCCCTTTGGTCCCCACTTTGCCTGATTTGAGATCAGGTACCCTTATTAATGTTGTGTTCTCCCCTCCACCCCACCCCACTCCATCAGTATCTGACTACTGTTAATCCCTTTCTTATAGTATCATGGTAAATGTTCAGGGTCTGCTTATGAGTGAGAACATGTAGTACTCTGTTCTTTGTTTCTGTGATAGATCACCGAGTATGATAGACTCTTAATCCATCCAAATTGCTGCAAAGTCTATATGCTTGTCCTTCTTTATGGCTGCATAATATTCCATTGTGCATATGTACCACATTTTTTTATCCAGTCCAGATTTAATGGGCAGCACTGTTGGTTCCATGATTTTGCTATTGTGAATGGTGCTACAGTAAACATGCATGTGCAGGTATCTTTTTTGTAGAATGACTTGAGTTCCTCCGGGTATATTCCCAGTAGGGGGATTGCTGGGTCATATGGAAGGTCAATGTCTAGTTCTTTTAGAAATTGCCACACTGTTTTCCAAAGAGGTTGTACTAGTTTGCATTCCCACCAGCAATGTAGAAGCATTCCTTTTTCTCCGCGTCCTTGCCAGCATCTGTTGTTTGTTTTATTAATGATGGTCATTCTTACTGGGGTTAGGTGGTATCTCAGTGTGTTTTGATTTGCATTTTTCTGATGGTTAGTGAGGCTGTTTTTTTTTTACTGTCGTTGTTGTTTTGAGTCAGAGTCTCACTCTGTTGCCCAGGCTGGAGTGCAGTGGCATGCTCACGGCCACTACAGCATCAACCTGACCTGCTGGGTTCCAGTGTGATCCTTCTGCCACGGAAATTCAGGCACGTGCTATCATGCCCTGCTTATTTTTTGATTTATTGTAGAGACAAAGTCTTACCATGTTGCCCAGGCTGGTCTTGAACCCGCAGGCTCAGGCAATCCTCTCACCTTGGTCTCCCAAAGTGCTGGGATTATAGGCTTGAGCCACTGCACCTGGCCTTTTGCCCATTTTTTAATGGGGCTGTTGTTTTCTTCTGGCATGTTTGAGTTCCTTATAGATCCTAGATGTTAAGCCTTTGTGAGATATACAGTTGGCAAATATTTTTTCCTATTCTGTGGGCTGTCTCCCACTCTCTTGGTGGTTTCTTTTGCTTTGCAGAAGCTTTTCAGTTTGATGAGGTCCCACTTGTCTATCTTATCTCTAATGGCATGTGCACTTGAGGTTTTGATCAGGAATTGGTTGCAAGTTCCAATTTCCATTAAGGGTGTTGCCTGTATTTTCTACAGTTCTTATAGTTTGAGGTTTTATGTTTAGGTCTTTGATCCATTTAGAGTTGATTTTTGTGGATGGTGATAGGTAGTGGTCCTGTTTCAATCTTCTGCATGTGATCAGCCAGTTTCCCCCACACCGTTTATTTTAGGTAGGGTCCTGTTTCAATCTTCTGCATATGATCAGCCAGTTTTCCCAGCACCGCTTATTGAATAAGTTCTCTTCTCCCCAGTGGTTGTTGGAGACTTTGTCAAAGATGAACTGGTTCAGAAATTGAGGTTTTGCTTCCAGAATCTCTATCCTGTTCCATTGGTCCATATGCCTATTCTTGTACCAATACCAGGCTGTTTTGATTATTGTAGGCTTATAGTAAAGTTTAAAGTCTGGAAGTGTGATATACCTCCCACTTTGTTTCCTTTGCTAAGGATTGTTTTAGCTATTCCTGGTCGTTTAGCTATTCATGGTTTCTATATGAATTTCTGTATTGTCATTTCCAGGTCTGAGAAGAATGATGTTGATAATTTAATGAATATTGTGTTGAATCTGTAGATTGCCTTTGGTAGGATGAACATCTTAACATTGTTGATTATCCATGAACATGGAATATTTTTCCATTTGTGTCTTGGATTTCTTTTGAGCAGTGTTTTGTAGTTTTCATTGTAAAGGTCTTTCATTTCTCTGGTTGGGAAGATGCCAAGGTATTTCTTTTTTTTTTTTTTTTTTTTGAGTTGGAATCTCACTCTGTCGCCCAGACTGGAGTGCAGTGGCCGCTCCCAGCCACCGCAGCCTCGACCTCCTGGGCTCCGGCGATCCTTCCGCCTCAGCCTTCCGAGTAGCCGGAATTACAGGCATGCGCTACCACGCCCGGCTGATTTTTTGATTTATTGTAGAGATGAGGTCTCGCTGCCCAGGCGGGTCTCGAACCCGCGGGTTCAGGCAATCCACTCACCTCAGCCTCCCAAAGCGCGGGATTACAGGCTGAGCCACCGAACCCGGCTATTTCATTTTTTTTTTGTGGCTATTGTAAATGAGATTGTGCTTTTTATTTGGTTCTCTGTCTACTTGTTTTGGGTGTATAAGAATGCAACTGTCTTTTCCACATTTATCTTGTACCCCCGAGACTTTTCCTAAGTCTTTTCTCAGTGAAAGCAGGTTTTTGACAGATTCTTTTGGGTTTTTGAGGTATAGGATCAGCAAAGAGGGATACCTTAACTTCTTCTTTTCCTATTTGGATACCGCTAATTTCCTTCTTTTGTCTAATTGCTCTAGCTCGGCCATCCAACATAATGTTGAACAGGAGGGATGACAGTGGTTAGCCTTGTCTTGTTCCGGTTATAATTATTATTAATACCACTATATTTCTCAATTAAAAGGTATTTCATTTTTAGTAAATTTTAATAATAATATTGGTAGAAACTGTGGAGAGTTGATGTGCTACATGTGTGATTATACACATAGATCTAGCTGGAGAAAGGCATCACCTCCAGGATGGGAGGTGGTGCCTTTCTATAGAGGAGGGGATAGTTCTGTAGGAGGGGATAGTTCTGCATCAGCCTCCCAAGTAGCTAAGACTACAGGTGTGTGCCATCACACCCAGCTAATTTTTTTGTGTGTGTGTAGAAACGAGGACTCACTATGTTGCCCAGGCTAGCCTCAAACTCCTGGGCTCAAGTGATCCTCTTGCCTTGACCTCCCAAAGTGCTGGGATTATGAGCCACTATACCTGGCCAATATGTATTTATAGCTAGATCTATTTGTCAAATTATACAGATAAGCCGGGCTCGGTGGCTCAGCCTGTAATCCTGCGCCTTTGGGAGGCTGAGGTGAGTGAATTGCCTGAGCCCACGTGTTCGAGACCCGCCTGGGCAACTTGGCGAGACCTCATCTCTACAATAAATCAAAAAATTAGCCGGGTGTGGTAGCGCGTGCCTGTAGTTCCAGCTACTTGGAAGGCAAAGGCGGAAGGATCGCCGGAGCCCAGCAGGTCAAGGCTGCGGTGGCCGGGAGCGGCCACTGCACTCCAGTCTGGGCGACAGAGTGAGACTCCAACTAAAAAAAAAAAAAAAAAAAATACAGATAATAGTTGAGATACAGAGCAGGAATGGTTTTTAATTTTTCAGAAAATAAAAGTCAATTATGTAATATCCAGTCACAGAGATATAGGAGTTATTTAAAGTTCCAGTTTTGCTTATTTTGGAAAATATGTCTTTTTTGTTATCACTTCAGTGAAATTTCCGAACCTCTAATAGCTGCTTCTTCTCCCATAACTCTTTTTGTTTTTTGGATTTTTTTTTTTTATTGAGTCTCACTGTCACCTAGACTGGAGTGCAGTGGCACACTCATAGCCACTGCAGTCTCGACCTGCTGGATTTGGGCAGTTCTTCTGCCTCAACCTTCAAAATAGCTGGAACTACAGGCACGTACCTCCACACCCAGCTAATTTTTAAATTTATTGTAGAGATGAGGTCTCACCAAGTTGCCCAGGCTGGCCTCGAGCCCTGGGCTCAGGCCGTCCTCTTACCTCTGCCTCCCAAAGTCCTGGGATTACAGGCGTGAGCCACTGCATCCAGCTTCCTCCCATAACTCTTGCCCCTTCTACTCTGTGCTTCAAGCCTCTTGGGTCTTCTTTTAGGTTCTACACCTTCCTGTGTTGTTTTTGTTATTTTTTATTTTTTTGCCATAAGACCATTCTGTAGATAGTTCCCTCTGTAAAGAATATTTTTTTTCCCCTATTTCCTTTAACTATATGGGTCCATGATATCTCAGCCTAAGCACCACCTCAGAGAAGCTTCTTTAGATTTCTTAGTATTTGGTTCCTTTGTTTTATGCTTTTTGAATGCCTTTCTTATCCTTCATCTCTTTGGTCTCCTCCACTAGTTAAATGCTTCCTTAAAATGGGTGTACATCTGGATTTGTTTATCTTTATACTTCCAGCTTCTAGCAAAATGACTAGCATACAGTTGCTGCTTGAAAAATTATTATAGGATGAATCAGTGAATCTCTTACTGACTTCCTTTTTAAAGCTTTTAGGGCAGGTAGGTGCTAAAAAACTTACAGGGACAATTACCTTAGGATTTAAATGGAACTTAAATGGATTTAAATAGTTTACATCTTACTGTACAGCTTGCTTTTTCTACTTGGGCAATTTTTCATATTAGAAAATTTATGAATCTATTTTTTCAAAAGCTTTATTTTGTATAGTGAATATATGTTTATCATCTGTTGCTGAATATATAACTCTTGCTTTTCTAGCATATCCAGTTTTGTCATTTATAACCTGTCACGTGGCTTTTTTCTGTGATATATACTTTTTAAATTAAATTTTATTTTTTTTGAGTCAGAGTCTCACTTTTGTCGACTTTGTAACCGGAGAGCAGTAACACGCTCATGGCCACCGTAGCCTCCACCTGCTGGGCTCAGGCAATCCTTCTGCCTCAGCCTTCCAAGTAGCTCACTACCACGCCCGGCTAATTTTTTGATTTATTGTAGAGACTAGGTCTCACCAAGTTGCCCAGGCTGATCTCAAACCCTGGGCTCAGGCAATCTTCTCACCTTGGCCTCCCAAAGTCCTGGGATTACAGGCTTGAGCCACTGTGTCCGGCCATATGTAGTTTGTTTATTTATTTTTTGGTTGGAGTCTCACTCTGTTGCCCAGACTGGAGTGCAGTGGCCGCTGCCGGCCACCACCGCCTTGACCTGCTGGGCTCCGGCGATCCTTCTGTCTCAGCCTTCCAAGTAGCTGGAACTACAGGTGCGCGCTATCACGCCTGGCTAATTTTTGATTTATTGTGGAGATGAGGTCTCACCAAGTTGCCCAGGTGGGTCTCGAACCTGCTGGCTCAGGCAATCCACTCACCTCGGCCTCCCGAAGTGCTGGGATTACAGGCTGAGCCACCAAGCCCAGCCTTTATGTAGTTTATTCTGGTTATATATTTGGTAAGAGCTCTGGGCATAGACTGTGCATTTTTGTCTTGGATAATGTGCAGTTTGATTTCACTCAGGATACTTGTCTTTTGTCACTTTATTTTATTTTTTTTTGAGTTGGAGTCCCACTCTGTCGCCCAGACTGGAGTGTAGTGGCCACTCCCGGCCACTGCAGCCTCAACCTGCTGGGCTCCGGCGATCCTTCCGCCTCAGCCTTCCAAGTAGCCGGAATTACAGGCATGTGCTACCACGCCCGGCTGATTTTTTTATTTATTGTAGAGATGAGGTCTCGTTGCCCAGGCGGGTCTCGAACGCGTGGGCTCAGGCAATCCACTCACCTCAGCCTTCCAAGGCACGGGATTACAGGCTGAGCCACCAAATCTGGCTTTCTTTTGCCACTTTAAAGTATAATTGCCGGCGAAAATATGAAAACATTAGGATAATAGGTTTCAAATGTATCATTAAAAATAGAAATTATGAGCCGGGTTCGGTGACTCAGCCTGTAATCCCGTGCCTTTGGGAGGCTGAGGTGAGTGGATTGCCTGAGCCCGTGGGTTCGAGACCCGCCTGGGCAACTTGGTGAGACCTCATCTCTACAGTAAATCAAAATGAGCCCGGTGTGGTAGGGCGCACCTGTAGTTCCAGCTACTCGGAAGGCTGAGGCGGAAGGATCGCCGGAGCCCAGCAGGCCGAGGCTGCGGTGGCCGGGAGCGTGCCTCTGTACTCCAGTCTGGGCAGCAGAGTGAGACTCCAACTCAAAAAAAAAAAAAAAAATAGAAATTATTTCTGAGAACTTTCTTTTAATTTTTCAAACTAAAAGCTCCAAACTATGAAGCAAGTCTTCTTTCTAAAATTTATCCTAGGTAGTTTCTTCTTTTAGTGAAAGGCACACATCATTACTTTTGGTAGTTTCTGCAAATACTTCTCTCCTCAGGTTCTATATTCCTTTCTTTTAGACATAAAAGAGGAGTAGAAGGTAAAAGAAGATGCTGGGATCTGAACGTGGTGTTGTGGAAGAATGGTTATCAGAATTCAAGGTAAATTGGATTGGGCATACAATAGTATTGTATAATTCCTTATGTCAGTAATCAAACTGCAAATAACAATGGTGCCAGAAAAATGTATGCACATCTTAAGAGATATTATCTGTGTATTGCTTTTAGTTTGCTATAATCAGAAGTGTCTGGACACTGATGGTAACCACTTTGAGCACCTCTTATAATTGCAGAAGTCAAATGTGACTTGTATTCATCTTTTGTTATCAATATACTTTGGGTATTACAATTTTAATAGTTTTTTTTCTCCTTAAAATGTGTATACATTTTTGGGGGACCATCTGTATGTGTTTTATGGAGAAACATATGCTAATATGATGTAAAGTAGAAGCAGCCAAATACAGAATAGCATTTTTCTGTAATTCCAGTTCTTAAAAACGTGTACTAATGTGAATAAAGACTGGAAGGCAATATGGAAAATGAAAATAGATGTTAGGACTGATGAGGGAATATTTATTTATTTATTTATTTATTTATTTAATTTTTGAGTTGAAGTCTCACTTTGTCGTCGAGGCTGGAGTGTAGTAGCACACTCACGGCCACCCCACCGTCGGCCTGCTGGGCTCCCACAATCCTTTGCGCCTCAGCCCTCCAAGTAGCTGGAGCTACAGGTACACGCTACCACACCTGGCTACTTTTTTTTTTAATTTATTGTAGAAACGAGGTCTCACCAAGTTGCCCAGGCTGGTCTCGAACCCTCGGGCTCAGGCAGTCCTCTCACCTCGGTCTCCCAATGTGCTGGGATTATAGACTGAGCCACCGAGCCTGGCCTTTTTTTTTGAAAGCAGTATTTATTTAGAGGACAGAAAAACTGCCACTGTGGAAGGGTTTGCCCTATTTAAGTTTTTTAATATGTTCAGTAAAAGAGAGGAGCCTCCAAACTTTAATTAAAGTCACAAAAACAGGATTTGTGCCTTATTTTTTATTTCCTGTAATTAAAAATCACACAGCTTTGATTGAAAACTAAATAATTTATGAATACTATGGAAATAAATGTTTTGTATAACCATAACCGCAAGTATTAAAATATATCCTACATTTTAAAATTAAATTAGCTTATGATGACCCATTTTAGCAAATATTTGTAAATTTGTGATTTCTAACCATTTTTATGATGGAGTAATGAGATAGGTTGTGTAATATAACATCCTAAATTAATTTGTTTCAACTCTTATGGTTATTTCTTATATTTATTACTTTTACTTTTCTTACTTGACTTTATTATAAAACTTTTAAGGAATACTTGTGTAAAATAAAGTTCCTGATTTCCCAAATATTAAGTTTAGTTTTCCTTTGGTGTTTTCTCTTAGGCATTACCTGACACTCAGATCACCAATTATGCAGCAACTTTACACCGGAAAAAAACCCTCGTACCAGCTCTCTATAGAGTTATTCAGGATTCGAATAATGAGGTAGGAGAGCTCATAAGAAAAATCGTTTCTATTTTTTTTTTTAAGTTGTTTCTACATAGTAAAATGAAACACGTGTATTAAAAACATAAATGTAATTTTGTAGTTTTCTCTCCTTACGTGGATCTGGAAAATTTTCTTTCTGCTGTTTTTCATTCTGATAGTCGCTTTGGCTTTCTCTACTCCCTTCCTTTCCATATTTTAAAACGTTTGTGTCAGATTTTTTTCCTGTTGAGGGCAGTCTGTTTTAATTCTTGATTTGAGTGACCATCATCTCAATGGATTATTTATTTAATTTGAAACTTTTCTCTGTTTCCTCTTCTGGAATGTCTCCTGCTCTGGAAGCCTTATTTTAACTGTATACTGATCCAGCTTTATTTATTCTAAGTACTGTTTACAGTTATCTTATTGATAATATGTAACTAGGTGTAATTATTCTAATCAGTGAAATCAAACGTATAACATGTAATGATGCTTCTAGTAACTTTAGCCTGAAAAGAATCAGAGGAAGCACTTTTAATCTAAATATTCAAGATCAATAAGCTTAGAATAAGAGTTTTCTATTATTTAGCCTTATGATAGAAAGAAAACGTACAACTTTTGAATCTGTATGTTAACGTATGCAAAATACACACATTATCTTTCCATGAACACAATAGTATGACATACAGTTTTATCACCACTGGATTCATGTATGATTTAAAATGAAATGAAAGGAACACACAGGAAAGTAGCTTCTTATCTTCCCAGATACAGCCTCCAAGAGTGCCTCTGCTGTGTACTGGAGGGAGTTTGAAGAAGTTCAGGTAATCATCTCCTAACCAGCAGCTTAACTTAAAAGTGCATCTTCATTTTTGTCCTATCACTAAAAACTTGCTTATTGACCTCTTTCTTTCCTGTCTCCTAAATTTGGATTGGCAGTTAGACTTGCATCTGTTGCTGTATGTAGCAGCAATTGCAGGATTCATTTGCTGCTTTTTCTCTTGCAGTATATATCTGAATGTTTTATAACTTTAAGTATGGGTAATGTATTACATGAATATCTGTCTCGGTCAGGAGTTTTCAGACTTCTCTGAATAATGAATGTGTGTATTCCCTACCCCTTGTTTTGCGCTATCTTAACATTTAAGCTTTGCTTATTAAAATTTGTTTGAATGCCTTCTATTTAGATTGTAAGCTCTTCATGGGCAGTGGTCAGATATTTTATATTTGTTACTTCCCTAGAATATCATATTTTAACATGTACATTAACAGGCATGTAATAAATATTGGAAGAACAGTGAAGTACAAAATGAGATTTTAAAGTGAGGTTACTTTCATTAGGTCTCACAAATGTATACAAAGTATCCTTTTTCAATACTTTGGAAGCTATAACATTTTTTAAAAGTTATTCTTATTACTTTCTGTTGTCATATTTCATAATATTAATGTATGGGAACTTGGGGTCATGGCTAGAAATGGAAAAATTACAGCTTGAGAGATCCGAGCTCAAGATCCAGCATTTATTATAAAATCAACCAGTTGCTAGAGCAGGTCTGGGTTTCCATCCTTTCTCCTGTCAGGTATAAGGTTCTAACCATGTATTCTGACTTAAGAAAAACAGAACAACAAGTTCTATAGAATCTCAAAACAATTCTGGACTTAGGCTGGAGTACAGTGACACACTACCAGCCACCACAGTCTTGACCTGCTGGCTTCATGTGATCCTTCTGCCTCAGCCTTCCAAGTAGCTGGAACTACAGGTGCGCACTACCACCCCTAGCTAATTTTTGGATTTATTGTAGAGTCGAGGTCTTGCCATGTTGCCCAGGCTGGTCTCTCGTCTTAGCCTCCCACAGTGCTAGGATTACAGGCGTGAGCCACCATGCCCGACTAGAAAGAGATCCCTTTTAATCCTGATTCTGAATATTCTGAAACATAATCAAATGTCCTATTTAGTTAACAAATTATTGCATAAAATTATCATGTACCATTTTTTAAGTGAATTGGAACTTACGACAGTCTTATAATTTTGTTTCAAAGGCCATATAAGTTTAGAAGTTTAATATTACGTGTCATGGCCAGCCTGTGATACAGCTTCAGTTTTACTTTCTAGACCAACATGTTGCTTGTTTTCTCCTGCCCCTGCTTTCAGATCTCCTAGTCAGCAGTTAGGAGTTCTACCCATCACCTTTTCATGATTGGGATGCCTTTCCTCCTCCCTCCAGTGTCTCATGTCTGTCTTTTCCTAGCTTACTTTTTGTGGCCCGTCGTTATAGTCATTTCCTTGTACACTGTGTTAGCTCCTTTGCCTCTCATTTCCTTAATTCATATTCATCATATCAACACTGGAGAAAACCCAGCCATCCATATTCTTCATGCCTATACCTGGGCAGTTGAACATGCCTGGAGAAAACACAATTTGGTTGACTTTCTCCACTTTAAATTGAACTGCAAATCTCCAATGGACACATCATGTGTAGCTGTGCAGTCTTTACTTTCTGGTATACTGTCTAATGGTTAATTTTATACCTTCTTTTTCACCATACTTCTGTCCTTCTTCCTCTTCACTTCCAGCCTGCTTTCTAGATCATTAAAAAGAAAATCATTGGGAAGCCAGGCATGTTGGCTCATGCCTGTAGTCCCAGCACTTGGGGAGGCTGAGACAGGAGGATCACTTGAACTCAGGAGTTCAAGACCAGCTTAAGTAACCTAGTGATACCTCATCTCTACAAAAAATAAAAAAAAATTAGCTGGGTGTGATGGTACACACCTGTAGTCCCAACTCCTCGGGAGGTTGAGGTGAAACGATTACCTGAGCCCAGGAGGTCAAGGCTGCAGTGAGCCAACATCATGCCACTGCACTGTAGCATAGATGACAGAGTGAGACCCTGACTCACGAAATAAAATAAATGAGAGCTTTCTTGTTTTCCTATTCAAGTCTACCACTCTATCAGCATCCCAATCCACACTCTCTTGCCTTTTCTTCTGTTCAATGGGTGAAGTGTCCCAGGCTGCATCAAAAGCTATCTATTCTGATTAGACCTGGATCCCATCTCTCTAGCTACCTTAAGGATTCTGTTTCTGCGATTATCCCTTCTCTTCTCCATAATTGATGTTTTTCTTTCCCTGCTAAGTAGAATGTGGCAAACAACCATATTCCCTTTTTTTTGAGCCAGGTTCTCACTCTGTTGGCTAGACTATAGTGCAGTGGCACAATCACAGCTTATTACAGCCTCCAACTCCTGGGCTTAAGCAATCCTCCTACCTCAGCCTCAAGTAGCTGGGATTATAGGTGTGTGCCATGACACTAAGCTAATTTTTTTATTTTTTGTAGCGATGGGGCCTCACTATGTTGCCCAGAATGGACCCATTTAAAAAAAATCCTTCTTTGACCTTGCATCCTATTTTATTATCTGCCTCATTCTCTGTCCCTTTTCACAGATGAATTTGATAAAATATGGCTTACTTATAGCCTCTGTCTACTTGGCTCCATTTCTTCACTTTACATTCTTTCTTTTTTGAGTTAGAGTCTCTGTTGCCCAGGCTGGAATGCAGTTGACCTGCTGGACTTAGACAAGCCTTCTGTCTCAGCCTTCCAAGTAGCTGGAACTATAGGCACGCACCACTATGCCCGGCTAATTTTTTGATTTATTGTGGAGATGAGGTCTCACCAGGTTGCCCAGGCTGGTCTTGAACCCCTGGTCTCAGATAATCCTCCTACCTTGACCTCCCAGAGTGCTGGGATTATAGGCTTGAGCCATCGTACCTGGCACTTTCATTCTTTAACCCACTCAAGTTAGGCTTCAGTCTCCACTATTCCACTCAAAATGCTCTCAATGTGTTCATCAGATAGCATGTCTCTTAGTAATTATCATGTCAAAACAGTGTTTGCTAAGTTTAGGAAAGGTGTCAGTTATTCTTATAATTTTTTCTTAACCTGAGGATAATGATCTTTAGCACATTTTGATGTGGGAGGTAGTGGATTTAAGGAAGGTCAGAATCATTTATTATATTGAGTATTTGAGAACATGGTGGCATGATACATATGCTTAGAATGAAAGGTTTTAACAGATACATTGGCAAGTTTTTAAGTCTTATTTTGCAGTGTTATCTGATTTAAAGTTACTGAATTGCCAGCATCCACCCTTTATCCCCTTTTAAAAAAGACTAGAGTAATAATTTTGGTAACTCTGTATTTCTTTACTGTGCTCAATCAAAATATATTGTCCTACATGCCACTGTACCTGTAACTACTGAGGAAGAGGGGTTTAGGTCTTTATACAGAAACTCATCATTATTGTACCATGTCTCATGAAATTTAGAGACAGTAGTCTTTGGAGAGTAAAGAAGATATTTAACTTGAAATATAAGTATATACTTTTTTTTTTTTTGAGTTGGAGTCTCACTCGGTCGCCTAGACTGGAGTGCAGTGGCTGCTCCCGGCCACTGCAGCCTCGTCTGCTGGGCTCCGGCGATCCTTCCGTCTCAGCCTTCATAGTAGCTGGAATTACAGGTGTATGCTACCATGCCCGGCTGATTTTTTGATTTATTGTAGAGATGAGGTCTCGCTGCCCAGGCGGGTCTCGAACCCGCAGGCTCAGGCAATCCACTCACCTCAGCCTCCCAAAGGCGCGGGATTACAGGCTGAGCCACCGAGCCCAGCTAAGTATATACTTTTAATAAATAAATGTGTGAGAGCAACAACAATCTTTTTTTTTTTTTTGAGTTGGAATCTCACTCTGTCCCCCAGGCTGGAGTGCAGTGGCATGGTCACGGCCACTCCAGTGTCGACTTGCTGGGCTCCAGCTATCCTTCCACCCCCGCCTTCCAAGTAGCCAGAACTATAGGTGTGTGCTACCATGTCTGGCTAATTTTTTTTTTTTTTTTTGGTAGAGATGAGATTTTGCTGAGTTGCCAGGCTGGTCTTGAACCCACGGGCTCAGGCAGTCTACTCGCCTGGGCTTCCTAAAGTGCTGGGATTATAGGCTGAGCCTCCAAGCCTGGCCTAGAGCAACAATCTTTACTACCCCAAAAGAACTGAATATTGCTGTCAATATTTAAGAGAGAGAACAGGAATTGACTGTTTTTCAAAAGTTTATTACTTAGTCATTTTTGGCACTGTGTGGAATATGCTGTTTGTAATTAAACAATCCTCTTCTTCATTATAGTAGAAGAAATGTGGTAGAGTGGAAAAAAATCAACTTGATGTTATAATACCTGAATTTAGTGTCTTCTTCCACCACTAACTTCTGTGACCTTTGACAAATTCTCTGACTTGTCTAGACTCCAGTGTAATGAGAGTTGGAAATTTTTTTTCTTTTGAGCTGGAGTTTTTCTCTATTACTCAGGCTGGAGTGCAGTAGCATGATCATGACTTACTATAACCTTGACCTCCTGGGCTCAAACATTCCTTCTGTGTCAGCCTTCCAAGTAGCTGGGGCTACAGGTATATGCCCCCACACCCAACCTTTGTGATTTTAAGTATATATATATTTTAAAAACTGTCCTCTGATATTGATTTCACATAAAGGACTTAGTATTTACTAGACTAGGGTATGTGTGTGTGTGAATTTTTTAAGGTTTAGAGTTCTTCTTCAAGAGCTAAGCATAACTCACCTAGATATATTAATTGTACACCTGAGCTAGATTTGTTGACTTTAATTTTATAATTGTGATAGTAATTTTTATTCTAGAGTGTTAGATTATTACAGACATACATAACTGCATTCAAGCAAATTTCCAAATGTCATGTGCATTATGAGGTGAGCATATGAAATTCTTGAACTGTTATTCATTTTTTAAAGTTAGTGTTAAACTTTAATTTAAATATTATATTAAAGTTTCTTATTGGAGTTTTGTATGAATTTTAAAGTCATAGCCAGTTTTGTGCAGTCTGCAGTTACTCCAGCAAGACCATTCTAAATTGGGAACACATATTTAGGGAAAAGTGGGGAAGTTTATTTTAACTGGTCATTTTCTTCAGTTTTCAGGTTGTGAAGTTTCTTATGAGGTATATTGTGTATGTTGTATTAAAAATTAGAGCTGGGTGCTGTGACTCATGCCTGTAATCCCAGCACTTTGGGAGGTAGAGGTGAGAGGATTGCCTAAACCCATGGGTTCAAAACCAGCAACTTAGTGAGACCTCGTCTCTACAATAAATAAAAAAATGAGCCGAGTGTGGTGGCGCACACCTGTAGTTTCAACTGCTTGGAAGGCTGAGGCAGGAGGATTGCCTGAGCCCAGCAGGTCAAGGCTGAGGTGGTCGTGAGCATGCCACTGCACTCCAGCCTGGGCAGCAGGGTGAGACTCTGACTTCAAAAAAAAAAAATTGACCAATTAAACACTGAAAAAAGCTATTTCTGTATGTCTTTTCCTTTGCAAAATCTTTTAAATAAATAGCGAAATTTAAGTCAAATTTAAAACATAAAAGTAATCAGTTTGTTTTACTTGTACACATTAAAAATATTAGCTAGAATTTTGGATGCCCAAGTATTATGTATTGCGAAATCCCTTCTGCTATAGAATGGTACATAATTTATATAAATCACAGTCTCCGTTGAGTTTTAAAATCTATTTTGAACAAGATTATTTAAAAATTACTTTATTTCAATGAAAACTTTAAAAAATGGAGGATAGTAAGAGTTGATAAGACCATAAAGGAAAACTCACCAAACACAATTGTAGTACATTGGCTAAAGGACTAGTTTTCTAACATTTAGTAGTACAGTATATTGAAAGGTATGTTGATATTATATGGGCACAAAATACTTCTTATAGTTACTGGATTGGTCAGTTTAATATGTGGTCTTTTTTTCTAAATAGAGATGAAAGGTTTTGGTTGAGTTAACTCAAAATATGAAAAAATTAATATTAGAAATTTATTTTTATAATATTATTCATATATGTGCCTTTTTAAAGATGCAGTTACAACCGAAAGAATGGAAAGAACTAATGCACTTTATTCTCCTTTTAGCTCCTGGAGCCTGTCTGCCACCAGCTGTTTGAGCTCTATCGTAGCTCTGAAGTCCGACTTAAGAGGTTCACATTGCAGTTCTTGCCAGAATTGATGTGGGTTTATTTACGGCTTACAGTTAGTCGAGACAGACAGAGTAATGGATGCATTGAAGCACTTCTGTTAGGAATTTACAATTTGGTAAGTTGAAAAATGATAGTTTGGGAAACTTTAAGCATTTGTTACGTCTTCTGAAATAATGCTTAGGGAATGTTTACAGAAAAATAAATTGAAATGTCTATAGAATCATTTGAACTAATTAAATACAAATGTGAATAGTGATAGTATATTTATGGGAGGAGGCCAGATTGGCAGTAGTGGGAATCTGCTGGGGGGATGGGCACACCTCATCAACAAAGGCACCTGTATGATTAACATCTGTATACCTTTCCCTGAATTGTACCCCACATCTTTAAAATAAAAAATGTAAAAATAAAAAAAGATAATGTATTTTATAAAGCAGGTGAAACTATAACTGATAACATTATTAATATTATATACATATTTCTTCAAATTATTATTAGTGTTCTTTATTTTTTTTGAGTTGGCATTTCACTGTGTCACTCAAGCTGGAGTACAAGCACCGTTATGGCTCACAACAGTCTGGGTCTTCAGGGCCCAGGCAATCCTTCCACCTCAGTCTCCCAAGTAGCTGGGACCTCAGATTTGTGCCACCACACCCAGCTAATTTTTTGATTTTTTTTTTTTGTAGAGAAGAGATCTTGCTATGTTGCTTAGCCTGGTCCTGGGCTCAAGCAGTCATCTTGCCTCGGCTTCCCAGAGTACTGGGATTACTGTGCCTGGCCTCAAATTATTTTATTTGGCCAATATTTATGAATGTAAGACTTTGAATTGGACACTGAAAATAGGAGGAATTAGACGTGGTACCTGCTTTTTTTGTGTGTGAGCTATAGTCTCACTCTGTCACCCAGGCTGGAATGCAGTGGCTTGCTCACGGACACCCCAGAGTCGATCTGCTAGGCTCCAGTAATCCTTCTGCCTCAGTTTTCCAAGTAGCCAGAACTAAAGGCTCATTTTTTCATTTATTGTAGAGACAAGGGCTCACCAAGTGGCCTGGGCTGGTCTCAAACCAGCTGGCTCAGGCAATCCACTCACCTTGGCCTTCCAAAGTACTGGGATTACAGGATGAGCCACCGAGCCCAGGCTCTACCTGCTTTTAGGGAACTTCTGCTCTGTTAGAGAAGGCATGTTTACATATGACTAACAAAGCAAAGTTTGTTTGATAAGAGGATTTCAAAGAGAAATTTAAGATTAGTTAGCTGAAGTTATCATGGTAGGCTTGCTGAGGCAGTGGTGTCTAAGCTGGGCCTTACAAAGACATAGAGTTTCACCAGGTTGGGATTAGGTAGGAGTGGGTGAGATTTCAGGAAGAAGTTGCCGGGCTCAATGGCTCAGCCTGTAATCCCGCGCCTTAGGAGGCCGAGGTGAGTGAATTGCCTGAGCCCACGGGTTCGAGACCCGCCTGGGCAACTTGGCGAGACCTCGTCTCTACAATAAATCAAAAAAATTAGCCGGGTGTGGCAATGTGCACCTGTTATTCCAGCTACTTGGAAGTCTGAGGTGGAAGGATCGCTGGAGCCCAGCAGGTCGAGGCTGCGGGTAGCCGGGAGCAGCCACTGCACTCCAGTCTGGGCAACAGAGTGAGACTCCAACTCAAAAAAAAAAAAAAAAAAAAGTTATCAAATGTGTAAGTAAAGAGGCAAGAAAGTGAAGTCATGTCTTAAAAATAGAAAGTAATTCTGTTTGAAGCACAGAATATATATGAAAGTTGGGAAAGGTGATTTGTGTTAGTTTTTAAGTCTTTTTAAACAGAAGAGTTTAGGTTTAGATTTTTTTTAAAGCAACTAGAGCGTTTTGAATAGAAGAACTACATTACATGTTAGAAAGATGAATCTGATGGTGTTGTGCAGAGAGACCTTGGAATTATGAGTTGAATTTAATCATTATCCCTTACATTTTAAAGACTATATATATATACTTGAGAAGAGTAGAGAAAGTGGACGTGGGATTTATGTTTCTGAGGGGAAGACATCAGTCAAAGGAAAAAAGTTCACTATACAGTTACAATGTAGTATGACTTCTTAAATCTTAGTAAGAACACAGAGAAAACTAAAGTGAGGGGAAAAAAACCCCTAATACTTCTGAGATGCTAGGGGTCTTCCATGGAACTTGAAGTCAGAGTCTTGATGACTGACTTCTGCAAGATGAGGAGTGTGTGCGAGAAAGATGACCAGGACTGTAGGAAGCAAAGTGAAAAGGTTGGGGAGAGCTTGGGAACACGGAGACATCTACATAGGACCTTTCTGAAGACGTGGAAAGCAAGGCTTCTTTTCTTGTGCACTATAAGAAAACAGGATAGCATAATATCATTATTTCCACCCTCATGTGCCTCTGTACAGAACTGGACAGTTATCTGAAACTAATTGATAAAGAATTGTGAGTTTTATGAATGTATCTTGGAGTCATTGAGGGGAGACTAAGAAATCAGAGTGTAGTTTGAGCATAAAAAATTATAAATTTATTAATAATTATTTGATAATATATTACGTATTTGATTCTACATAGTTTGTGAAACTCTTTTCTTATGAGGAAAGTGCCTTAAACATTATTATTCTGATTTTTTTTTCATAATGTCCAGCTTAGGACCATTAATATTGAAATCCTTGCCATGTGAAGTCTTGTATTCTGTGTATTCAGTACACATAGTGAACAAATACTCTGCATCATAAAGTTGAGTTTTATAATTGAAAGGTGATAAAATACAAGAAAATTAAGTCTTACAGTTAATAAATATTCTTCTATATGTGTTCACTCCTCTGTTTTTCACTTAAGAAATCATTAGAGAAGCCGGGCTCGGTGGCTCAGCCTGTAATCCCGCGCCTTGGGAGGCCGAGGTGAGTGAATTGCCTGAGCCCGCAGGTTCGAGACCCGCCTGAGCAACTTGGCAAGACCTCATCTCTACAATAAATCAAAAAATTAGCCGGGCGTGGTAGCGTGCGCCTGTAATTCCAGCTATTTGGAAGACTGAGGTGGAAGGATCGCCGGGGCCCAGCAGGTCGAGGCTGCGGTGGCCGGGAGCGGCCACTGCACTCCAGTCTGGGCGACAGAGTGAGACTCCAACTCAAAAAAACCCAAAAAACAAAAAAGAAATCATTAGAGGTCAGATGTAGTGGCTCAGACCTGTAGTCACAGCACTTTAGGAGACTGAGGCGGGAAGATTGCTTGAACCTAAGAGTTCAAGATCAGCCTTGGCAATGTAGCAAGACTTCATCTCTACAAAAAATTATCCAGGCATGGTGGCACACTCCTGTAAGTCCCAGCTACTTGGAAGGCTGAGGTAGAAGGACTACCTGAGTCCAGGAGGTCGAGGCTGGGGTGCATCGTTATTGTGCCACAGTCTGGGCAACAGAGTAAGACTCCGACTTTAAAAAAAAAAGTATTAGAAAACATTTCCATCACTAGAAGTCTGAACGAAGAAGCAGTAGAATCACCTGTATTCAGCTCAAAACCATGTCCTGCTGCTTATTGGCTGTTTTAAATTTGGGTGAGTTTCTTAATATCTTGATTTCAGTTCCCTCATTTGTAAAACAAATAAAACATTGTTAGTAGGATTAAAAACAATTAGAAGAATTCAGCATGTTGCCTAAATGTTTATCATTATTATCATCAAAATTAAAAGCTTTTTTTTTTCAATTAAAAGCTAGTTGAGGAATAAAATTTTCTACCTTCCTAATTGCCTGGTGTGTTGTTTTTTTATTTTTGAGACAGGGTCTCACTCTGTTGCTCACGCTGGAGTACAGTGGTACAATCACAGCTCACCACAGCCTGGGCCTCCTGGGCTAAGGCAATCCTTCTGCCTCAGCCTCCTGAGTAGCTGGACTGCAGGTGTGTGCCACCACACCCAGCTAACTCTTTGATTTTTGTTGTTGTTGTTGAGAGGAGGTCTCGCTATGTAGCCTAGGCTGATCTCAAACTTCTAGGCTCAAGTGAGTTTTCCACCTTGGCTTCCCAAAGTGCTGGGATTATGGGCATGAGCCTCTGCACCCAGCCAGATCATTAGTTTATTGCTGAATGATATAAGAGTTTCTTTTATTCAAGATTCATTCTTAAGTGTTTTCACCATCCAAAAACAAGGTTCTACAAAAATAAAAAAAATTAGCTGGGCATAGGGGCATATGCCTGTAGTCCCAGCTACTCAGGAGGCTGAGGCTGTAGGATTGCTTGAACCTAGGAGTTTGAGACTGCTCTGAGCTGTGTTCATGCCACTGTACTTTAACCTGGGCAACAGAGTGAGACCCTGACTCAAAAAAAAAGATGACTGTAAAGTATGTATGTTAATTAGCTCAGTTGTAATAGTCATTTCACAGTGTATACAAACATCAAAACATCTTGCTGTATACCATAAATATATATAATTTTTGTCAATTATACCTTAGTAAAGCTGGAAAAAGTATATTCCATGTTATGTGTTAAGTATGGATCTTTTGGCTGAGACCATTTATTTTCATCTGTTTTAGCTCAGCCATGTTTGTACTAAAAGATCTAATCACCTGTAATCTCCTTATCCTGATATAAATTTCACATGAAAATTGATTTGTTCTCTCTCCTACTTCATGCCTTTGCTGTCATGTTGTACTTGACTTAATAAAGTTTGTGCTCAATATCTCTCTGGATTATAACTCTACTACTAAAGTGCACAAATTTGCTATTAAGTTAGAGAAGATATACTAAAATAGTAATATTTTTATACATTACTATTTTTGAAAATATTGCTCAGTTGCCAATGATATATTCTTTAAGTTAAGAAAGTAATTATTTTTTATGACCTGCGATTATTTCATTATCTTTGTATATTTTTTGACTCTAGGAAATTGCTGATAAAGATGGAAACAATAAAGTTCTATCTTTTACTATCCCTTCCTTATCCAAGCCTTCAATATACCATGAAGTAAGTAAAATTAGAAAGGGAAATTGTTTGAAATTATATTGAGTAAGAGACAAAGTCAGTTTGTTTTTTTTTACCAGAGATAAATATTCCTAAAACATCTTGACTGATTTACTTCTTAAAATTAGATATTTGTTATTAGTGTTGTAAGACTGAGCTATGTCAAGAGAGGCAGAAAGTAATTAATGAAAACATTTCCTCCAGTTTGTGTATACTTTTATTCTTCCACCAATGCCATTTTTTACTTTTTTATTAGCCTTTTATGGATTTCAAAAGTATTATTTAATTTTTAAGGTCTTCCATATCACTTAGAAATCACTTGTAATAGATTGATTTTTATTATTTTATTATTCTTTAGCAAAATGAGTACTTAGAAGAATGTTAACACTCTAGTTATGTATTTCAGTTTAAAGGAATCTAATTGATGCATTCTAACTGCTCAGTGCATAATTTTTTTTGGTTACATTTATTTGATTGATGAATATAAGAACATTGATTCATAGATAGATGACACCTGTTAAGCTGAATTTTTTCTGCCTACTCTCTTTAAGTAAAACTCAATAAGGAAATGTCTTATTGAATTTAACTTGTGCTCTGTAATGACCTTTAGTGCATAAAGTTGTGAGGAAATAATTTAAATAAAGTTTACCAGTAGTCTAAACACCTATATCCATTTTCTTATCAACACACAGTATCCTACCTGCCTCAGACTCAATGCAGCTATTAATTTTCTTTATTAATTCCTCTGGGAATTTGTTTTGTGTTAGAAATAAAATATCTCACACTTAACCAGGAATCATTTTAGCATAGAATATTTGAGTAATAGATTTTAATTAAGTTCTGTTTATCATATTATGAAGTAAAATGGAGGGCAGTCAAGTATTGATGAATTGATGACTCTTCTAACTTTAGAAACATGAAATCAGTATGTCAGTGTGAAAGAGACATTTGATCATAGTCTTCAATATTATTTGTGCTATATAATTACAAGCAGTTGTACTCTGTTCTGGAATAGAGACAAATTAAAATTGATGTATTTTTAACCTGTAGTCTTTCCAGCAATTTTTCCTACTCTCCTAAATATAGATTTGCTCCATAATCTTTCAAAAAATAAAGCAGTTTTTAGTTTTATATTACATATATAATTTCCAAAAGGAGCTGTAGAATTTGCGTAATTGAGAAATTGAAAAGATTTTGAATGAGAAGACTAAATGACCCCGAAACTGCCTTTTTTTAAAAACAAAATTTTGAATATCATTATATGTTACAGATTTTTACTTCATTGTAGAGACACTGTCTCATACTGTACCTTATTTTTATAGCCCTCAACAATTGGATCCATGGCTTTGACAGAAGGGGCATTGTGTCAGCATGATCTCATCAGAGTTGTTTATAGTGATCTTCATCCTCAGAGGGAAACATTCACTGCACAAAACCGGTAATGGTTAAAACTATATACAGTAACAATTGTTATGTATTTGTTTATTTATTTTGAGGTAGTCCCACTGTGTTGCCCAGGCTGGTCTCAAACTCTTGGGCTCAAGTGACCCCCCTGCCTCAGTTTCCCAAGTAGCTGGGATTATAGGCCTACACCACTGTACGTAGCTAACAATTGTTAATTTATGCTTAATAATTAACTATCGTTACTTCAGTTCAAGTTTGGTATTGGAAGACCTCAAAAGTTATACTAGTGAAGTACATCATAGTAGTGAAAACCCACTGTCTAATGCTTGGTATTATGTTATGGTTATCTTGTATAGAACAATATAAAAACTTAAAAATATGAATGTGAAATTAGTCAAACCGGATTTATGTTTTAGTACTGCAGTTTAGAAGCTTCCCCTTTAGACAGTTTATCTACTCTGTACACCTTGCTTTCCTTGTTGTAGAATGAAATTAGTATATAAATTTAGACTGCAGAGTTTAAAGAATGTGTCCCTAAGATCATTCTCACTTCTTATACCAGTTGAAAGTTTGAGGGGTTCCCCAAACCAGCCTCTTGTCTGATAGTTTGTTAGAAGGACTCACAGAACTCATTGAAAGTCATTACACTTATGGTTTATTACAGGGAAGGGATAACAGGTTATAATCATCTCATAGGATAGACCATGGAGGGTTCCAAACATAAAGTTTCTGTTGTCCTTTCTCATGGAGTCAGGACGCATCACCCTCCTGGCATCAGTGTGTGACAATAAATGTAGTATTACCAACTGGGGAAGCTCACTCAAGTGCTAGTTTCCAGAGTTTTTATTGTGGCTTCATTATGTAGGCATGATTGATTAGATTTATTGCCCACATGGTTGATCTCAGCTTCCAGGTAGACTGAAACAGTGTGACCCAGAGCCATCACCTTCAGTCAGTCACATGGTGGTTCTTCCTGGCATGGTCCTACCTAAGAATGCCAGATGTGGCCAGCCCTGCCCTAAGTTCTGGTGTCACCAGCCCCTGCCCTAAACAAAGACACTCTTATTAGATATGGCATAGATTACTTCCTAGGAACAAAGGCCAGTTCTCTCTTTAGGCAAGGCCAAATTACAGTGTGTTCCTGAATTATGCTTCAACTTAAGATTTTTCAATTTGACAGTGGTGTGAAAACAATACGTATTCAGTAGAAACTATATTTCAAGAACCCATACAACCATTCTGTTTTTCATTTTCAGTACAATATTCAACAAATTACTTGAGATAATCAATTTTATAGTAAACATAAAATAGCCTTTACGTTAAATGATTTTGGTCAACTGTAGGCTAATATAAATGATCTGAGCACATTTAAGGGAGACTAGGCTAAGCCATGATGTTTGGAAGATTAGTTGTATTAAATGAATTTTTGACTTATTACAATTTCCAATGGGTTTATCGGGATGCAGTTCCATCCTACATCTTGGAACATCTATATTTACTACACAGGCATCCCCATGTCTTTTTGGCCAAGACTCTCTTAAGCAAAAGACAATTATGTTCATCTGCGTATCTGCATTGGTATAGCATTTATATGACAGACACAGCAATACTATCACCATGAATATGCCTAACATTTGGAGGAGCCAGTATAGGTTAGGGATAGAATTAAAGAAATAACTAACTCATCCTATAAATTCACTGCATACATTTTCATATTTTTGCACAAATTTGATTACTCTTTTCAAACCCCTTCCCCCTTTTTTTGGAGACAGGATCTCACTCTGTCACCTAGCCTGGAGCACAATGGTGTGATCCCGACTCTCATCACAGCCTTGGTCTCTGGGCTCAAGGAATTCTCTCACCTCAGCCTCTCGAATAGCTGGGACTATAGGCACACACCACCACTCCCAGCTTATTGAATTTTTATTTTTTGTAGAGATGAGGTCTCACTATGTTGCCTAGGCTGGTCCTGAATGTCTAGACTCAAGCAATTCTCCTACCTCAGCCTCCCAAAGTGGGATTACAGATGTGAGCCACCACACCCAGCCATTGCCATTCTTGATCTACCTTGTGATAAATTGTGCAAACTATTTGTCATAAGAATTAGTAGCCGGGCTCAGTGGCTCAGCCTGTAATCCCGCGCTTTGGGAGGCTGAGGGGAGTGGATTGCCTGAGCCCGTGGGTTCGAGACCTGCCTGGGCAACTTGGTGAGACCTCATCTCTACAATAAATCAAAAAAATTAGCTGGGTGTGGTAGCGCTCACCTGTAATTCCAGCTGCTTGGAAGGCTGAGGCGGAAGGATCGCTGGAGCCCAGCAGGTCGAGGCTGCGGTGGCCGGGAGCGGCCACTGCACTCCAGTCTGGGTGACAGAGTGAGACTCCAACTCAAAAAAAAAGAATTAGCTAATAATTAGCTAGATCCTGTTTTCCTCAGGCCAGTTATTTTCCATTAATGTTCATCCTGAGGCAGCTTTAACTCAATTACCAATACATTTGACCAGTATTATAACCTTACCAACAAAGTCAGTGTTACACCATGTCTCAGGATGGCAGTAGATAAACCTGAACAATAAGAGCCAAAGATACTGGCAAATTACTAAAGTTCCAGAGAATTATTTCAGTTCATCATCATGTCATGTGAGCAGAATATCTCCTAGAGTGATGCCATGCAAGTTTACAGGCTTCTAGTCAACTTTATTTGTTCTAAACAGGAGTAGTATCACCAACATATGCCTTTACCCTTTCAGGCATCTGAAAACTAATAGTAACTGAACTAATAGTATCATCTCTTGCTCTGAACCTCTTAAGGTGCTAATGTAATCCTGAATTTCTCACATTGTACAACTCATGTCTTCGTTTTTTAACATCTCAGCTACCATTCCTCCCTCTCTTCATTTATGCCCAAACTTCTCTGCTTTTGCCTCCCCTGCAGTTCACTCCCAACCATACAGTGAGAATTTAGTGATAGAACTAGTTTGCTATCTCCACCCTAGGTGATACATATGATTCTTTGTCAACCCCATCCCACCAAGCCTTTAGGAATGTCTACATAAAGGTTTAAAGGTCTAGTTCCAGTTTCTTGCTTAGGAATCATCTCTGCTCCTGATAATCCATAGTTGTAGCCCTGATACAGGGACCACTGCCTTAGGTAGGAAAAAAAAGAAAGTTGATGTGGAAAACGAAGAAAAGCGTAGTCATACCACCATCTTCCCTCGCTATGGGAAGAATTGTATAGTCATACCAGCATGGTCTCCCCATTGTCTCTTTCCAAATCCCCCAGAAAACGAGAAATCTATCTAGTGATGATCACTCTTCCTTTGGACCCCCTCAAGTTAAGAACACACTTGCAAAGACTTATAAACCTCCTTTTAGACCACAGATGTTTCAATTGATTGTTTCAATTCTTTTCTTTTTCAATTGCTTCCATTAAATTCAATAGCTTGTTCCATTACCCTGAGGAAATCTCCTTGCCCATTATTGGACCTTATGGGCTGTTAGTTGTTCCTTGGTCAAGAAATGTGATCAGCATATGAGTACAGTATTTTCTGTTTTGGTCTTTTATAGTTCCCGGAGCATTTGATCTACTCTCTGGTAAGCAAAGGCGCAATGCAGAAAGTGCAAGTTCCTGTCAGGACCCATATGTAGCCTCCAGGGACTACTGTTATCAGTTCAACTTGCCAGCTATGTGCAGGGCCTTCCCCCAGGGGAATCAGCCCCATAGTTATCTGCAGTCTTTGTCTTTTTTATTGACATTTTATGCCTCAGGGTACAAAAGGAATATGTCTAAATTCAACCTATCTCACCATCGCTGCAGTCCCACCATGTCCACTCATTTAGTGAACCTAAATGGCCCACCTGTTGTGAGCACACAGGGATATCTGTTCGTTGGTACCAGTCATCTGATTCTGGAAAAAGGTTCTCCTGATGTACATTGGCCTATCCTACTTTAATATACTCCTCACATTCCCACAGTGATTTCCATAGCACTGTGCTCCGTACAGGCACCACTTTAATGGCACAGTTTTCTATTATCCTTCTGCCTGACCACATGGCCAGGCCATTGGCCACCGCTTGTAAGTTGCTAAAAACACAAACATAGCAGCAAACTGCATGCAGTTCAGCCAGCCTGCCAAGATGATTTGTTTTCACCTTCTTCAATCTTAATGGCAGTCTTCAAAATAGGATACTGTCCATTCACCGTAGAACTTCATCCATAAACCAAGCAGCCCTTTCTTGGTCAAGTAGCTGTCCATGGTGTACTTTCCTGGTAGTGATAGAACTTCCTACTCCTGAGCCTTCCTGCTCTCTGTTTCTTTTTTTTTTTTTTTGAGTTGGAGTCTCACTCTGTCGCCCAGACTGGAGTGCAGTGGCCGCTCCCGGCCACCGCAGCCTCGACCTGCTGGGCTCCGGTGATCCTTCCGCCTCAACCTTACAAGTAGCCAGAATTACAGGCATGCACTACCACGCCCAGCTGATTTTTGATTTATTGTAGAGATGAGGTCTCGCTGCACAGGCGGGTCTCGAACCCGCGGGCTCAGGCAATCCACTCACCTCAGCCTCCCAAAGGCGCGGGATTACAGGCTGAGCCACCGAGCCTGGCTTCTGCTTCTTTTGATAGTATGTTCCTACAGAAACCATTTCTATTCTTTTTATGGAATTCTGGGCACTGTTCTTCCCATTAGAGTGTTTTTCTGCCATCACCCAAGATACGAGTAGTTCAGATTTCAGGATTATTTTGTCATTCAGTCAGAGGAACCGTGTCAGTTGGTGCATAACAGCCAAGTAGTTGTCTCTCAAATGAAAATTTTCTGGTCCCAAATTCCAATAGTTGTTGCTAGGTGCCACTTACTGGCTTTCTCTTAAGCTATAGTTTGTACCCCACTAGGGCTGTAGTACAGCAAATAAAAACCTGTGTGGATTCAGGCATTCTTACTGGTTCCCATTTAGTATATCCAATTGATATTGGCAAAACCAAATAGAGTGCCTTCTGTTTTATAGTACTAGGTAGGGGAAGCATTGCCCCGACAAACACAATATCCGTTCCTGTAAACCATTCAAGTAAAGGAGATATAGGTTGAGTGTGTCTTACCTGATTTACTTGGGAACAGAAGTGTTTTTGAAAGGTTTTTTCAGATTTTGGAATATTTGCATATCCATAATGAGATGTCTTGGGCGCATGGGACCCAAGTCTAAACATGAAATTCATTTATATTTCATATTCACCTTAACACATAGCCTAAAGGGAAATCTAGACTACATTTTCTTTTTCTTTTCTTTTTATTTATTTGTATTTTTATTTTTGAGTTGGAGTCTCACTCTGTCACCCAGACTGGAGTGCAGTGGCCGCTCCCGGCCACTGCAGCCTCGACCTGCTGGGCTCAGGCGATCCTTCCGTCTCAGCCTTCCAAGTAGCTGGAACTACAGGCGCGCTACTACACTCGGCTAATTTTTGATTTATTGTAGAGATGAGGTCTCGCCAAGTTGCCCAGGAGGGTCTCGAACCCATGGGCTCAGGCAGTCCACTCACCGCAGCCTCCCAAAGGCGCGGGATTACAGGCTGAGCCACCGAGCCCGGCTCTAGACTACATTTTTGATCATTCTGTGCATGAAACAGAGTTCTGACTGCGACCCATCACATGAAGTCAGGTGTAGAATTTTCCACTTGTAGTGTCACATTGACATTCAAAAACTTTCAGATTTGGGAGCATTTCAGATTTAGGATTTTTGGATTAGGGATATTTAACTTGTTCAGTCACTTCACGTAAAGTTCATCCAACCTTTCATTTTAATCTTATTAACCATTAGATTTCTATATTATTCTTTATTTCTAGTGTTCTGATATTTCATTTTGATATTCCTTCCTATGGGTTTATTTCATCCATTGTGTTGAGCACTGGGTGGATCTTTTTGATTTGGAAACTAATGCTTTTCAGACTGGGAAATTATCTTGAACTGTTTTTGTGAATTAGTTTGGCTGCTCTGTTTTATCTGGTCTGTCTGCTGGAGCTTTTATTATTGTATTGAGATGGGAACTATGAATTGCCATAGAGTGATCTCACTGGGTCATTCAGTTGGGAAATTTCCCAAGTTTGTATCTTTAAAATTTTTCTCTTAAAGTGGTTAAATTCCCTAGAAAAAAATCTTCTAGCCTCTTAACTAGAGGACCTTCTGTTAGTACTCTGGTGGCCAAGAGGTCTCAATGTCCAGAAAGGTGTGTTTCACTGAGTTCCTGTTTTCAGTTTGGTATGCCTGCCCTCACCCACAACCCACCATCACAGTTGTGCCGGATGGCTCCTAGGTAGAAGTTCTTTTTCATCCTTTTAGATAATAAATTTCCACTCTTACCTAGATATATAGAAGAAGAAAAGGGATCTGAAACATGACTGCTTCCAAAGCAGACCTACTTGATTTTTAACTTTTCATTTTGAAATAATTTTAAAATTACAAAAATTATTGCAAAAATATTACAAGGAGTTTATATATACCCTTCCCCATTTGGCTATGGGAAACCTTTTGGAAGAACAACTTCCCTGGATCTTGCCTGAGATTCTAATTGGATCAATCTGGGTTAAGACATAGAAATGTATTGTTTTTAAAAGGTCCCTAAGTAACTAATGTGCATGCAGGTCTAAGAGCCACTTTCTTAGAGATTATAAATATTAGGAAAACATTTATTCATTCAATAAATATTTATCGAGCAATTGTCCTAGACATTGTGTTGAACGCTAGTGATAGAGATGAATCAGGATCTGTCCTAAAGTTGCTTATTACTAAGTGGGTAAAACAGAGGTAGACACAGAGAATTATGATTCAGTGGGCTAAGTGCTGTATTAGAACTACACAGATAAGGGACCAGTTTACTCTAGCAAGGGGAATTAAGGGCTTTATGAGCTGACTGCAGTGACTCACACCTATCTCAGCACTTTGAGAGGCCAAGGTTGGAGGATCACTTGAGCCTAGTAGTTTGAGGTTACAGTGAGCTGTGATTGCACCACTGCATTTCAGCCTGGGTGACTGAGTGAACCCCTGTCTGTAAAATTTTTTTTAAGAGGGAGGGTGCATTATGGCTAAGATAAAAATTTAAACCAGAACTTGAGATCTTAGCAAGAATCATTAAGTGGAAAAGTATATTCTAGTAAGAAGGAGCAGCATGCATAAAAGCAAGGAGTTATGAAAGGTTAATAGTGTATTTATGGAATGGTAAGGAGATTGTAATGTGGTATGTGTGGTGAGCACTGGAGGGAAGTAGGGCTGGAGAGGTAGGTTGAGGGTGGATTTCAAAGAACCTTGTAATAAGGACTTTGGGATTTTAAAGGACCTTATGAAAAGACTGGATTTTATGTAATCAGTAGGAAGATGGTAGACTTTTATTGATAGGGGAGTTATCTGTTCACGCGGGATGATTTTATTTATTTATTTGAGTCGGAGTCTCACTGTTTTGCCCAGGCTGGAGTGCAGTAGCACACTCATGGCTACTGTAGTCTTGACCTGGGCTCAGGTGATCCTTCCGCCTTAGCCTTCCAAGTAGCTGGAACTATAGGCATGTGCCACCATGTCTGGCTAATTTTTTGATTTATTGTAAAGACAAGGTCTTGTCAAGTTGCCAAGGTTGGTCTTGAACTGTGGGCTCAGGCAATCTTCTTGCCTCTGCTGCCCAAAGCGCTGGGATTACAGGTGTGAGCCACTGCACCCAGCCTGATTTATTTTTTAAAAAAGAAAATATAGATGACAGAAGGGATCTGATTTGTAATAAGAAGAGAAACAGGGAAGCCTTTGGGAGCATGCTATTATAGTCTGATTAAGAAATCATGAAGATCAGTATTAATGCAGTTACAAGCATCCAGTCAATAAGTCATTTGCGATAGTCTCTAATAGAAAAAATTATAATGTTTTTCTCCTGTGTTTTTTTTTTTTTAGGTTTGAAGTCTTGAGCTTTCTCATGCTGTGTTATAATTCTGCTATTGTGTATATGCCTGCTTCCTCTTACCAGTCTCTCTGTCAGATGGGCTCTAGGTGAGAAGAGTAATCACTATAAATGTCCATATTTATTTATTTGACAAATATTTATTGAGCACATTTTCTAAGCCAGGCATTGTCTAACTTCCAATGATACAGCAGTAAACGAAAGTCATGGAGCTTACATTTCTGTAGGAATCCTTATCCTCATGAGTTCCTGAATATGATTTCAGCATTAAAGCGATATTTTCTAACTGAACATGTAGTTGTACCAAGACATCCAAATTTAGGGTTGTTTAGTGATATACCTAAGCACTCCCCGGGTGCCAATTTTTATAAATCACTTTGAGAGCTTTGAATAGATAGTCCTAAATTTTGGGAAAATCTTAAGGAATATGAATCTTTTCCCCTGCATTTCACAATAAATGTTTCTATGTTGGAGAATTAAGTAATATAAATTTGATGGTAGATGAGATTTTTAGAGCATAGAATTTCAGTTATAGGAAGAATTCTGAGTTCATCCTTTCCAACTGATTTTTACTTGGGCTACTGAGCCCCCCAATAGGCTAAATTAGTTTTCTGTTGCTGCATACAAATTACCACAAACTTAGCTGCTGAAAACAACATTTATTATGTCATAGTTTCTGTGCATCAGGAATCCAGCCATGTAGAAATCTTAGCTCCCCAAGAGTCTGTGAACCACAAGTGCTTTGCTCAGGTTCATATGCTGTTGTGTTACTGGGAAAAGTGTGATCCTGTTTATAACAAAACTTACTAGTTTTGCTAATTGAGGAAGGCCAATCTAAATTAGTTATTACTTTGATTTTATATTATCTTAAAATGTTATTTTTTCTTGACTGTAATAACATGATTAATGGCTAACAAAGTTCTTGTCTCTAGTTGCTGTTTAAGCACTTACTACCTGTTTTCAAATATATTGATTTATAATTGATTACTTTTGGTTCATTAATCTTCCAACTCTCTTGTTGGCAGCATTATTGTGGCCTTTAATACAGTTTGTTAATAACAAAAGCAATGACAGAGTTTAGTAGTCCTCAAACTTTTGTTTACATATCCCTTAAAGAAATTTGAGCTGGGCACAGTGGCTCATACTTATAATCCCAGCACTTAGGGAGGCGGAGGCAAGAGGATTGCCTGAATCCAGGTGTTTGAGACCAGCCTGGGCAACTTGGTGAGATTTCGTCTCTATAAATCAAAAAATTAGACGGGCGTGGTGGCACACGCCTGTAGTTCCAGCTACTTGGATGACTGAGGTGGAAGGATCGCCTAAGCCCAGCAGGTTGAGGCTGCAGTGGCCATGAGCATGATAGTGAGACTCTGACTCAAGAAAAAAGAATTTTGAAGAATTATGTACCTCTTGTACATTTTTGACATTTAAAGTTTTCATCTTAGCTTAAATAGTTGCAAATGATATAATTTCCAGTTTGTAAATATTGACATAAAAAGTAACTATTGGTTCACTATTTTTTTTTGAGACAGAATCTCACTCTGTCACCCAGGCTGGACTGCTGAGTCACTATGTTAAATGTATATAATATAAATGCCATAATGATATGACACTCGCCATCATTCATTTGAGGAATAATGAATTATCACTGCTTTTATTTTATCTTATTTTATTGTTGAGTCAGAGTCTCACTCTATCGCCCAGGTTAGAGTATAGTGGCACGCTCACAGTCACCCCAGCCTTGCCTCAGTCTTCCAAGTAGCCGGAACTACAGGCATACGCTACTGCACCCACCTAATTTTTTATTTATTGTAGAGATGAGGTCTCGCCAAGTTGCCTGGGCGGGTCTCGAACCTGCGGGCTCCCAAAGTGCTGGGATTACAGGCCGAACCACCGAGTCCGGCCCAGGCTAATTTTTTGATATATTGGAGAGAGGAGGTCTCATCACGCTGCTTAGACTGGTCGCAAACCCCTGGGCTCAGGCAGTCCTCTCGTCTCCACCTCCCAAAGTGCTGGGATTATAGGCTTGAGCCACCGTGGCCAGCCTATACACTTCTTTAATAGTTTCACATTATTCCTTTTTTTCCTTGAAATTGAATATCCACTCCACTTTTCCTATGTGTTTTATCTTAATATAATGCTGTTTTCAACCTGCAAGTCTTTTATTGATCACCTAATTATATTTCTCTGCTACAAAATTATATATAAATTGAAATTTTAAGAAAATTTTCTGAGACCATAAGAAATTAACCACTAAAAAATTTCTTCTGGACTCACCATTATAATTATCCTAGAAAATTAACCAATTAAAATAATGTTAAGTACGTTATAATTTTGGACAGTTATCAGTTATACATTTTTTTGGAAGGTAGGGAGTTGTTTATGATACTTTGTTTAAAAATGGCTTCACAGACAACAGTATTTTGAAATATTCCTTTGTTTTGAGATCTCTGTACTTTCTAGTAATTCACCCTAATATGTTTTGGGATGAGTGAATATTATATATACATTTGTGTGTGTGTGTGTGAAGAGGGAGAAGGATGATTATGAAAGAGCTGGTTAGCCACTTGAGAAAAGTTGTTGCTTTTATGGATATAGTCTGTGGAGTGTATGCTTTATAAGGGCATAGTTTTCATTTTTCATTTGCTTTTTTTGTCTTTCACCTGTTTGTGACTGTATGCCTAAGCTCAGAACAATGACTGGCACATAATAGGCAATCAGTAGGTATTTGAGGAATGAATAAATTAACTTATGAAATAAAAAACTATTTTGTTGAGTGAACCTGGAAATCACATGTTAAATACTGTATTTTCCTAGGGTTTGTGTTAGTGGGTTTCCACGGCAACATGAAAAACATTGGAAAGAACTCTGTGGTCGAATAGTATTGGATCCAGAATTTATGGTGCAACTTCTCACAGGTGTTTATTATGCCATGTAAGTGAATGGAATATGAAATTGTGTGAATTTACCCTAATATTTGGAAACTTTTACTATTTCTCTTTCTTCCTTACCAGATGCAACACTGAATCTTTCTTCCACACTGTTATCTTGTTTTTCTAATATAGTTTCCTTTCAGTACATTTTAAATTGCCAAAATGTAATATAACTACTCATTAAAATTAAAGTCTAGAAATTGTCAGGTTTTCTGTATGGAAAACTATCTCCACATAGTTCATAACCCAGATTTTCATGAATGGATTAAATAGATTAGTCTGAATTTCAACATACAATAAAAATCAATTTATGTGAAGAACATGTAAACTATTTTAAATATCATATTTGAAATCTTCATTTTGTTTTTATAACTAAAAGCAGAGTAATTTAGAAATAAAATGATATAACAATTAGTATGAACATTTTGTGTAACAATCAAAATAGTAGGACTTGGAATAATACAAAATGTTGTGTTGAAGATTAGAGATATTTGCTAAAGATAGTAATCGATCTGCTTCTTCATAGGTATAATGGACAGTGGGATCTTGGCCAGGAAGTTCTTGATGACATCATTTATAGAGCTCAACTAGAACTTTTTTCTCAACCACTATTGGTATGTTACTATATTTACTCTTTATTAAACATACTTGTACCTAAAAAATTGAGTTAAAAAATTTAATATGTAATATGTGAGACAGTCTAAATTATTAGAGGAAAAAAAACAACGGGTTAACTGTCAGAGAAAAAAAGATTGGTTTAGGTCCTTTTCATCTACCAGTGCTGAAATAAAGATTAGATAAAGAATTAAATGTTCAAAGCCAAAGAAACCATCAAGAGAGCAGGGAGACAGCCTACAGACTGGGAAAAAGTCTTTGCCAACTCTAGGTCTGACAAAGGCTTAACATCCTGGATCTACAAGGAACTGAAGCGTACTGAAAAGAAGAAAACAAACAACCCCATTATAAAATGGGCAAAAGACATGAACAGACACTTCACAAAAGAAGACATTCGAGCAGCCAACAAACACATGAAGAAATGCTCAACCTCACTAATCATCAGGGAGATGCAAATCAAAACCACACTGAGATACCACCTAACTCCAGTCAGAATGGCAATTATCAACAACTCAAAAAATAACAGCTGCTGGAGAGGGTGTGGTGAAAAGGGAACACTTCTACACTGTTGGTGGGAGTGTAAACTAGTTCAACCTCTGTGGAAAGCAGTGTGGCGATTCCTAAAAGCTCTAAAAACTGACCTTCCATATGATCCTGCAATCCCCCTACTGGGAATATACCCTGAAAAACACAAATCACTCTATAAAAAAGATACCTGCACACGTATGTTTATTGCAGCATTGTTCACAATAGCAGAACCTGGAAACAACCATGCTGCCCATCAAAAGAGGACTGGATTAAAAAAATGTGGTAGATATACACAATGGAATACTACACAGCCATGAAAAAGAACAAAATCATGAATTTCGCTGCAACCTGGATGGAACTAGAGTATATAATACTGAGTGACCTCTCACAGAAACAAAGATCCGAATATCACATTTTCTCACTCATATAATGGACCTTGAACATCCAATGCAATACTATAAGAAAATGACTGATGATACTGGGAAACTATGGGGGGGAGGGGGATGGGATTAACAGTAGCAAATATCTGTTGGGGGATGGGAAAACACCTCTTATCAAAAGGGTGCCTGAATGAAACGTAATTGTACACCTAACCCTTAACTATACCCCACAAAACCATAATAAAAAATACTGATTAATGAAAAAAAAAAAAAAGTCCTGAATGAGCTTTTGCATCACGACAATGCACCAACTCACACAGCACTATCTATGAGGGAGTTTTTAGCCAGTAAACAAATAACTATATTAGAACACACTTCCTGCTCAACTGATCTGGCTCTGAATGATTGTTTTTTTTAATTATTATTATTTAAAATACAGGAAATACTGAAAGGAAGACATGTTGATGACATTCAGGACATCAAGGGTAATATGATGACAGCTCTGATGACCATTCCAGAAAAAAACGTTCCAAAATTGCTTTGATGAGTG